>NC_069680.1:65098949-65358949 GCF_023699985.2 Odocoileus virginianus
TCTGTCACACCCTAAAAAGTTGAATAAAGCTCAGCTGAGCAAGATAAAGCCTCCTTATCCTTCTCCCATGGGTCTGAGCTCACTGATAGAACTGAGCGTGATGGTGTGGCTGCCAGCAAAGGGATATGAAAAACATCATGGGACAGAGAATTGTGAAGGATGCTAGTCACTTGACATATCTAAGCCTTAATATCCTTTTCTGTGAGAGGAATGGAGTTAGACTAGTTCAACTATCTGTAGTAGAACTTGCTGTAAAAAAACAAAACAAAACAACAACAGCTGATGCAAAACCTTAATAGTGGAGTTACTCTGAAGTAGTAGGTACCACGGAGATCCTCACCCTCCAATCTTCTTCTGTATCCCCAGCAATGGTTCCCTTACTAGTCAATGGCTTAACATTGGAAGATGTCTCTTCTGGCATTGAGATATCATAGTTCTAAAGCAGTGAAAGCTGCTCAGTTGTGTTCAACTCTGTGTGACCCCATGGACTATATAGTCTGGCCTGGAATTCTCCAGGCCAGAATACTTGAGTGGGTTCAGTTCAGTTCAGTCACTCAGTCATGTCTGACTCTTTGAGACCACATGGACTACAGCACACCAAGCTCCCTGTCTGTCACCAACTCCTGGAGTTTACCCAAACTCATGTCCATTGTGTCAGTGATGCCATCCAACCATCTCATCCTCTGTCATCCCCTTCTCCTCCTGCCCTCAGTCTTTCCCAGCATCAGGGTCTTTTTCAATGAGTCAGCTCTTTGCATCTGGTGGCCGAAGTATTGCAGTTTCAGCTTCTACATCAGTCCTTCCAGTGAACAGCCAGGACTGATCTCCTTTAGGATGGACTGGTTGGATCTCCTTGCAGTCCAAGGGACTTTCAAGAGTCTTCTCCAACACCACAGTTCAAAAGCATCAATTCTTCGGTGCTCAGCTTTCTTTACAGTCCAACTCTCACATCCATACATGACCAATGGAAAAACCATAGCCTTGACTAGATGAATCTTTGTTGGCCAAGTAATGTCTCTGCTTTTTAATATGCTATCTAGGTTGGTTATAACTTTCCTTCCAAGGAGTAAGCATCTTTTAATTTCATGGCTGCAGTTACCATCTGTAGTGATTTTGGAGCCAAAAAAAAAAAAAAAAAAAAGTCAGCCACCGTTTCGCCATCTATTTGCCATGAAGTGATGGGACCAGATGCTGTGATCTTAGTTTTCTGAATGTTGAACTTAAAGCCAACTTTTTCACTCTCCTCTTTAATTTTTATGAAGAGGCTCTTTAGTCCTTCTTCACTTTCTGCCATAAGGGTGGTGTCATCTGCATATCTGAGTTTATTGATATTTCCCCCAGCAACCTTGATCCCAGCTTGTGCTTCATCCAGGCCAGCATTTCTCATGATGTACTCTGCATATAAGTTAAATAAGCAGAGTGACAATATACAGCCTTGACATACTCCTTTTCCTATTTGGAACCAATCTGTTCTCTGTCCAGTTCTAACTATTGCATCCTGACCTGCATACAGATTTCTCAAGAGGTAGGTCAGGTGGTCTGGTATTCCTATCTCTTTCAGAATTTTCCACAGTTTATTGTGATCCACATAGTCAAAGGCTTTGGCATAGTCAATAAAGCAGAAATAGATGTTTTTCTGGAACTCTTGCTTTTTCCATGATCCAACGGATGTTGGCAATCTGATCTTTGATTCCTCTGGCTGTTCTGAATCCAACTTGAACATCTGGAAGCTCACGGTTCATGTACGGTTGAAGTCTGGCTTGGAGAATTTGGAGCATTACTTTGCTAGCGTGTGAGATGAGTGCAATTGTGCGATAGTTTGAGCATTCTTTGGCATTGTCTTTCTTTTGGATTGGAATGAAAACTGACCTTTTCCAGTCCTGTGGCCACTGCTGAGTTTTCTAAATTTGTTGGCATATTGCATGCAGCACTTTCACAGCATCATCTTTTAGGATCTGAAATAGCTCAACTGGAATTCCATCACCTCTTCTAGCTTTGTTTATAGTGATGCTTTCTAAGGCTCATTTGACTTTACATTCCAGGATGTCTGGCTCTAGGTGAGTGATCATACCACCATGATTATCTGGGTTGTGAAGATCTTTTTTGTACAGTTCTCCTGTGTATTCTTGCCACCTCTTCTTAATATCTTCTGCTTCTGTTGGGTCCATACCATTTCTGTACTTTATTGTGCCCATCTTTGCATGAAATGCTCCCTTGGTATCTCTAATTTCCTTGAAGAGATCTCTAGTCTTTCCCATTCTGTTGTTTTCCTCTATTTCTTTGCATTGCTCATTGAGGAAGGCTTTCTTATCTCTCCTTGCTAGTCTTTGGAACTCTGCATTCAAATGGGTATATCTTTCCTTTTCTCCTTTGCTTTTCACTTCTCTTCTCTTCACAGCTATTTGTATGGCCTCCTCAGACAACCATTTTGCTTTTTTGCATTTCTTTTGGTCTTGCTCCCTGTATCCTTCCTGTACAATGTCATGACCCTCTGTCCATAGTTCATCAGGCACTCTATCAGGTCTAGTCCCTTAAATCTATTTCTCACTTCCACTGTATAATCATAAGGGATTTGATTTAGGTCATAGATGAATGGTCTAGTAGTTTTCTCTACTTTCTTCAATCTAAGGCTACCCACTAGAGTGGGTAGCCTTTCTCTTCTCCAGGGGATCTTCCCAACCCAGGGGTCAAACCCAGGTCTCCCTCACTGCAGATGAATTCTTTACCAGTGGAGCCATACGGGAAGCCCCTAGAGGGGAAAGGCAGATGGTAAATAAATACATGCATATACACATACAGTGCTATGTAGAAAACTGGAGAGTAGAGAATGAGTAGATGAAGTGGTCAGAGAAGGTCTCTTGCATAACTTAACATTGGAACAGAGACTTGTTAGATATGTTAGGAAGGAAGACATGAAGACGGTGGGAAAAGTAGAGGGAATACTGAGTATAAAGTCTTGTGGTAGAAATGGAATCTGTTCTGGGGCGGACAGATCGGTGACCTCCCCGTGACCACCTCAGTCCTCCCTTGTACTTGTTCTCAGATCCCTGTTCTCGTAGTTATCCCTTCCCATCATTGAAGAAACTTCCTGACCTGTTGTGGAAAGCACTTCCTCCTGTCTCAGAGTGAGCCATGATTCCTAGCAGCTCTTTTCCCCTTTTCTGTGATTGGTTTGGGCATGAGCATATGATATTATTATGGTTAATAGTAAAGAGAGAGCCTTCACTAATTGTGGTTGTGTCTACATATGATGCCTGGAATTGCAGAAGCCATGAGGGGAGGTTTTGTGTTGAGGCTGGTAGAGCAGAAAGATGGGAAGCACCTGGGTCCAAGGCGATAGCATGAGCTAGTGACTTGACCTTAGAAAGCATCTTACTTTGTATTTCTTTTGGTGTTATATAATAAACCCTTATTGTTTAAGCTATTTTTTTGGGTTTGTTTCATATTCTGTTACTTGCAACCTAAAGCATCCTAGAGGATGCTTGAAACAGCTCTTTGTCCAATGCACTTCATTTAAGATCTGTTCAGATGCTGTCTGAAAGACCTTCTTCAACTCTGTAAAATAGGACAGAGGTGGAACTTCAACTCTGATACAGGTTAAAAGTCTTGCACACGCCTAGGTTTAAGTTAGTGGGTGGCCTCCATCTGTTTTCCATGCACAGGAAAGGAGAGCATGGGTGCTCCGTGGTGTCATTTGGGACTGAATCCCCCTCCCCTGCTGTCTGCTCATGTCCATCTTCATAAATGGTGATTTCAGGAGCTCATTGGCTCCATGTAAAAGGTGAGTGACTCCACTTATAATAAATTTCCATGTGGTGTGCATGCTCTCATTCCCTTCATTTGACCTTGGTGGGACGGGCTGATGGATCAGTGAAAAGTACAATATGAAAAATGAGTAAGCGGAGCACAGTGAGCAGTGAATCCATCTTGTGTGTGATTAGCTGTGAAAAATCTCACCAGCGTGACTGAGAGGACACTCTTCTTTCTCCCGTTCTCATCCCCTCTTCCTCCTCCTACAATACCTCATCAGCCACCCCACAGGCGAGCTTTCCCACACGTGACTGCCTCGTCCCCACCAGCAGTCATCGGATCCTTACAGGGCTTCTTGAATCGACAGCTATTGGGTAGGGAAAGTGGGCTCAGATGAGGAGAATCATTTTTTGGGGGTGGGGGGGAGGATAGAGAAGCAGCTAATAGATCTCATCTGAAGCCTTAGGGAGTCCCCTCCAGGGGCGCGTTGAGAAGACACGAGTGTGACAGAATGACTCAGTAGGCATTGTAAATCTGCAATTATACCCGAGGACTCAGTGACTCGCGGTTGAGGTCTCCATCAGTTCCATTCGCAGAATCAAGCCCTATAAAAACAGGGCGACAGGATGGTAAATCAAGCTTCTGGGGGAATTGTGGGATCCTGCTGCAGAAGACCTGAGCGCGTAAAACGGAAACTTGCCTTTAATGGCAGCGGCTCTTGTTGCCGTGCCGCAGAGGCCACCTTGGTGGCACATCAAGGTGCTTTTGAGAGAATTCCCTGCTGCACTTGGGCTCTTGTGGGGATGGTCTGCATCTGTGCCCCATTTGTGGGGCACTGGAGGGTCAGGAGGCAAGCAGGGTGATGAGTGGCTGGAGGTATCTCATCATGCTAACCCAACTGGGCAACTTAGATCACTGTTTAGTCTTCCTGCAGAGCCTGAGATGCTGCCTTCTGCCCTTCCAAGCAGAGAACATATTCATCCTCAGGACCAGCACAGGGAAGAGTGTTGGTAGGACATGGGCACTTGCTCACAGTTCCTCTGATGGGGGTGGTGGAAGTGTCATTCCTTTTTACTGAGTTCCTGCCCATGTGTGCTCTAACCCCTGAGTAAAGTTCAGTACTTGAGACAGGTAAGGTCAAGGTTCATCCTATATGAATAAGAAATTAAGTTGTAGATTTTCAAAATATTTTATTGTTTTAAAATGTAGTCCTCAGCTAGTAGGGAGAGATTCTTAGAGGATGTGTTAAATGAACTTGAAAGAATACATTGTAATTAAATAAATTTTCCTGTATACATGGTAAGTTTTGCTCAGGGTGGTCAAACATGACCCTGTAATCTCATTTGCACTATTTATTGCATATGAACCATCACAGCAACAATGCTTCTCTCCACAAACCATTTAACACCTGGTGGCATTCAGTGATGAGTAGTTATTGCTACATCTTAAGACTTCAGATGCACTGGGGAAGCCCTACTTCATGTTACAGGTCTGTGCGTTGGTCAGTCTGCTCTCTTCCTTGTGTCTGTTTTGTCTTGAACCAACAGATTTTCTCTGATTTCAGATGTCAGGCTCACAGAGGAAATACATGTCCATGTAAGGCTTAGATTCAGAACTGGCTCACTGTCACTTCAGTCCATGTCCCATAGTCGTTATGAGGTCTTGTGTGGTGTAATGATAAGACACATGGCATGTACACAGAGGGTGAAAACTGAGGTCAGTCTGCAGTGCGCTGTTGTTATCATTGCCTGTGGCATGTAGGATTCTGGTTCCTAGACCAGAGATTGAACTTGCACCCCCTGCAGTGGGAGCTCAGAGTCTTAACCATGGACCATTAGAGAAATCCCACCATTACTTGTTTAGTCTACATGTAATTTATTAAGCACCTTTCATGAACCTTGTTTGGTTCTCCATCAAGAACAGGACAAAATTCCACTTCACTCTTACCCAAAACTTCTGTCTTAGATGACCAAATGAGATTTTACAGTAAAAGTAGAGTGGGTATTTAGTAAAAGTATTCCAAGAGTTAGAAGTAGAATTTAGAAATATGAGACTGATCAGTGTTGTTGAGAATCAGTCCCATCATTGTATGTTCTTTATTACTGCAGCCGGATTAACAGCCATGTTTATGATAGGTGGTTGATGACAAAAAGGATAAATATTTCAAAGAGGACAAATATCTCCATCAGTAAACATTTGCTCCTATCCTGGGTCTTGGTTGTTAATTTTGGCTATGTGACTGACTTGAGCTTGTGGAATAAAGTGAAGCAGGCTTACACATCATCAGAAAGAGCCCTAAGAGAATAAAAAGAGAAATAGATGAGGGTAAATTTTCATTTGGCATTCATTTCCCCAAAGATGTAGTCACACAGCAAACATTACAAGATTGACAATTGGGTAATAGATGCATAACATGTCCAAACAGTTAAGCTGTTCTTCAATTAACACCCAGCCCTGTAATGCCATCTGGTCTATTGGGTTTAAGAAGGATGTAGGAAATTTGGCTAAAGTCCAGAGGAACTGTAGAGATAACGATAATTTATGAAATGATATATCTGAAGAGCTTTATGGGGTTGGCCTTATTTACCTAAATAAGAGCAGCTGGAAGGATATTCTTCTGACGTATGTGAAAGAGTAAGTTAGTTACTCAGTTGTGTCTGACTCTTTGCAACCCCATGGACGGTAGCCCACCCAGATCCTCTGTCCATGGAATTCTCCAAGCAAGGATATTGGAGTGGGTTACCATTTCCTTCTCCAGGAGATCTTTCCGACCCAGGGATAGAACCCAGGTCTCCTGCACTGCAGGCAGATTCTTTACCATTTGAACCACCAGTGTATAGGGTTGGTTTTACCTGAGAAAGTAACTGGTGCCTTTGTGTTTTAACCAGGAAGTGAAAAAAAAGGAAAAGTTTGACATTTAGGTGTGTTCAAATTAAGTTAGATCTGCAAGAGAATTCCGCTAACTTCTTAGGTTTTGTAGTGGTGACCCAGAATTGTTTCCAAGTTGTGGAGTATATCTCCAAAAGAGATTTAATTTTTAACTTTTTAAATGGAAGAGAAACTAGTTCTCTTACAGGAGGTCATGTATTATTCTCCCTGGAGGCAGGGAGTCTGAACCTTTCTGGTAATCTGTTTCTGCATGTTGAAGGAGAAAGTAGGCTCTCACACAGAATTTTCAGATCATTGGATGAGGTAATGAAGGTGATGATACCCTCTGGTCTGGTTCCATCTCCTTGCTATCCTGGGAAGGCCATGATCTACTCAGTCTGAATGGGTAGCACATGGGTTCTATCAAGCTGTAAAGAGTGTTTGAGAACTTGAATTTCCCAGGGAAATGGAAGGTCCATTTTCCCAGTTAATTTGTAAGCTGGATGTGGTGGATAGCATTTGAGGGTTCTGAAGGGGTTCCTTTCTCTGTATGTTTTAATGTTGGGGGTTTATGTAAAGGCCACTTAAATTAGGCTGAAGCTCAGAATTCCTCTGCACATCTCAAATACACATGTACAATATCTTTCTTCTCTATATAAAATAAGATTCAAAATCTAACAAGGAAAGTGGCAAATTCTTTGTGTTGTTTTCCACTTAACCCTCAATTACCATACATCATACTTCAAGATCGTTTTCTTAAAATTTGCAGTAATATAGATTATTGAGTTTATGTCTCATCATATAATCCAAAATTTGAGAAGTCTGCAATAGTACATGAAACCTTAGTAAAATATGAAAATTATACACATGGGGAAGGAATGAAAAATAAGCAGTGAATAAGATGGCACATAAAGGAAGCATTTGGTGTAGTGGAGAGGATGTGAGTGCAGGAATCCTAGAATTTAGTTTCTTCCCCAGTAGTGATGAGACCTTATGCGAATCACTTAACAGCATGTCTTGGTTTTTCCATCTGTGAAATGAAAGACTTGGATTAGGTCTTATGAAGCTTGTTGATTCTGAAAAGACCTTTGATCTATGATTAAAACTCCCTTGGAGAAGATGACTTTGTTTTCATATGCCCATTCTATTATTGAAAATCCTCTCAAAGTAGGAGTCTTTATTCAGCTTAATTGAATGGTCCTCAGGTTAGTTCAGGATAGTGTGTTGACTTCTGAATTCAGAGTCATTAGTTATCAGCATTTGGACCATCTCTCTCACTCCTGTGCTCTCAGTCCCCATGGTTAATTAATTATGACATCTTTTCCTGTTGAACCAAACCTGTACCTCAGAATCCTTCTCATTACAGCCTGCCATGACCAAGGAAGTAGAGTTGGTTCCTTAGATAAAAACCTATTTACTCTCCCTGACTCATTGTGTGAAGACCTCAGAAGATGAAGTGTAATCTAAGAGAAATAGATGCCCACCTGAAAGACCTTCCAGTCTAGAAAAATGGTTCCAGGAGCATGAGCACCCATGGTGGGGGGAGGGACAGTCACTGTTGTCAGGAATTAGTTTGGATTTTCATCAAGATGTTTCAAATTATAGCCCTGTTTTAACTGTGTTGTCTCATATTGTGGGTACAGAGAATGCTGTGGAAGATAGTTGAAGTGATTTAAGGTGTTGACTTTTCAACAAATATGTGTTTGAAAGTCCATAGTCTTTTGCATAATCATTTCATGTGGGCTCTGATATGAGGCTGTTTGTAATTTACAGCATGTGTGACATTAGTCTTCAAACTTAATAGTTTCAAAGCCATCCATGATTTGGGAATTTCATTTAATGCCATGGATAACTCTCTGCTCTGAGCATCTTTTTTTTTTTTTTTAAATATCATAGAGGGCATTTATTTATTTACAGAGAAGGTCTCTTTATTTCTGATCATTTCTACAAATATGTACACAGAAATAAATCAGATATGTGTCTCAGACTGAATCCTCCAGAAATTTAGGTTCATATTTGATTCTATAATTATATCTCTAAAACTCCCATCAACTCCTCAGGTCAATATATCCTTCTGGAGTCCTGCACCCCGGCTGGGTCACCTTTGCTTTTCTCATCACATTGAGCTGATATCAGAAACCAGGTGTGTGTTTTCCCATCATAATGTGCTTGTATCCTAGATTTCAGTTTTCAAGTGTCCAGAAGAAAGCTTTTGATAGAAGCAACTAACTAGGCAGGGTATTACAACATTATGTATTGGGACTCAGGTGCTCTGAGCATCTTCAGACCAGGCTGAGAGTGGTTAGAGACGGGAATAATTTTGTATTTGGTGACACAGAGAAGGAAACAGTTTTTATATGTGTATATACATATTAGAAGCATAGTATATGTGTAATTTTTGTATATTTTAGGAGGAATTTATTACTCTACATGTGCCCTATTTGAAATTTATGGTAAGAATATGGCAGAAGAGAAAAATATATTAGCATTTGGTGTTTCATTGTATTTATAAAAGGCTGTTGTCAAATCCCTTGACTTTTTACAATGAAAGAAAACATCCCTAGTGATGGAGCATTAGGGTTTCTGGATGAATCTTTAGAATTTGAGCAGCACTGGGCTCATCTCTGTTCCCTAGCTCAGTTATGCACAAAGGTCCTTTTCTAGGTGACATATCATGTTGTATTCCAAAGTACACTTTCTTTTAATTTACAACTTAATTTTCAACCTAATTCAGAAGATTGATACTATAATGCTATTTGCAGAAGTATTGAAATGTCAGTAAGTTTTATTGTAGTAATAAAGAGTATTCCATATATCACAGACTCTATAGGGATCCTGCTTTTTGCATAGATCTTCATAGCAACAACCAGTGGCTAAATGCTGGCAATCATTAATTTTTAAAGAAGACATGGTTATGATGAGTTGAGGAATTAAGGCTGGTGGTGAAGAATGAACTTTAATTTTTTTGTCACTTTTTTTTTTCTTGGTTGTATGCTAAGGTGAGGCGACAGCAAGATGATAAAAAATGGCCCAAATCCCAGGTTCCTAATACTTAAAATGCTGTCTGCTCATAAAAAGATTTCAGTTAGAGAGAGGCCATCTTTGAGCTCCTGGTAACAAATGGGTATCAGTGGCCCATGAAATAATCAATGCCACTAATCCATCCTAGGACCTGCCAATATGTTAATGGCCCTGGTGCATCGTTATTGCTACAAGACCATAAATCATTCCGGGACCAGAATGCATCGCTGTTGAGGCCTCAAACCCCTTGCCTAGAATAAAATGCTGCCTCCTAACAATTAATGTCCAAACATTTTGCAGCTTTGTGCCTTGATTGTTTTCAGATGCTGAAAAAGTAAGTAGGACAGATTGTAAATCAATAAAACTATAAGACAAAGTGTTTTAATAATAGGAAGGTTCAGAGTAAATCATAGTTCTGTGTTTATTATTGCTTTTGGGGTTATAAATAAAGTTACTTTCTACTACCCAGCGAGGCTACTGAATTAACATGGGTGACCAAGGCCAGGGCTAACCTCTCTGAATGGGGTCCCCTCCTCTTATGTCACCCCGAGAAGCCAAATCAAGCAAACTGGGACCACACACCCCACTTTGTATTGGAGGGCAGTGTTGAGTATGCAGTTGATCTGTTTTAGAGACAGTCCCTCTTGGAAATGGCAAAAGTAGCTCAGTATAAAATGGTTTCTTTGGCAGCATCAGATTTCAAATATCCAGTATGCAGAGGCTTCAGTGTGTGGTTATTTATTAGCCATTGCTAATATGGGTGATGGAATAATTTTTACAGTGGTACCCAAGTTAGCTTGGAGTTCCTAGGGGCTTTCACTCCTGCTTCTTTCCATTAAATTATCTAACCTAGGAGGTTGACTTTGGCTGTAGAAATACACTGTTGCCAACCACAGGCAAACCTGAGAAGATCTTACTTAGGAAACAGTTGCATCCAATTGATCTGCTTCCCTTTGGTCAGTGTCAATTTAGTTTCCTATTGAAGGTGTGGAAAAGCACTCAGGATAGAAAGTCATTAACTCCACCTTGTAGACAGGAGTTTATTTGCTCCCATTATGGTGTTCCTTGTTCTGTAGCTGTACTTTCGGCATGAGAGAGGTAGATAGCCATCCTGGAGAGGTGGGCTTGTCACTTGCTTGGGACTCACGAATCAAAGGACAGCAGCTTGTAGTGTTAACCATGAACTGGCTGGTGAGCTGGATTCTGACTGTAAATGGAATTGAGACATTGAACCTGGTCAAGCCTGTTGTCTGTGTCAGGTTGACTGTGGTCAGGAACCAAGATAAACAACCAAATAAAGATAGTGGAGCGTGGGGCTTGGGGGTACCTCTAGCATTCAGTTAGAGCACTGATGTTGAAGAGACACCGTGTCCCCACACAAACGCCCTGGAGTGCCGCGCTCCCCACTGCACTGTGGCGGACTCCCCTCTCTGGCGCGCGCGTGTCCCTAGCGCCCAGTTCTGGTGGGTGTTTGTGGTTTATTTTGGGGCTCAGGAAATAGCAGAGGAAAAGGCCAGAAAAACAGTGGCTGCGTATAGACAGAAAGACAATGAAAACTGATATGACTCTTAACAGAAGTGGCAAGAGCAGGCAGGATGGAAGTAATTTATTCAACGAATTGTCCAAATACATAAAATTGCACTGATGTATGGTGTAGCGGTGGGACAGTGGAAAATTTGATAGTCGTTTCCGTTGTATGAATTACTCAGACAGGATGCCTTTGTGAAGTATGGGGGTTTGTTTAATGTTCTGACAACAATTTAGATCCTGTTATGGTTATTGCAGTGTAATGCCATAGTAAAAATTGAACATGACACACCAGCAATTTATTATTTGTGTGTTTTTTAACCTTGAGTATCGGATTGTTTGTCCAAGCAGATCCTTTGATTTGCTATGAAATTTATTGTTGATAAAAACAATCAGATTTCCATTAGAAGCAAAAAATATTATTATTATTTTTTTTGCCTTGAACCATAGATTTAGGGGAAAAATTCAAACTAGGCTACAGGACTTATGACAGGTAGACTCATGACATTATATGGTAATTCAGCATGAAAGAATAATTGTGACACTCTACTTGGTTGTGGAGTATAATCGTGCTGTGAGGTTCAATTCACTGAAAGGCCAAATTATCTTCAACTACATTAGTCTGACAACCTATAATGCTTTGCAGAAGCAATTTGTAGACGTTTCACAGAGTGCCAGCAAACAGGCCTCCCCATTATGCCACCCATTAACAAATTTGTGTAGGGAAAAAAGTAACTTTTCCATTTTCCTGACTGTTTTCAAGCTTTGCAACATAATAAATAGCTAATAGTAGTATTTGCATTGCCATTTACTCTCTTAGTTTTAAAATTTATCTAAGGCATGGGAGGAGAGATTTATATCTGCAGCTCTGCAGCCTGAGAAATATTGATAGTTTCTTTGACTTAAACAATAGCATGGTGCAGTGGAGAGAGCGTGGCGTTTGGAAGTGAGTGGTCTGGATTGTTGTCGAAATTCACCATCTGCCCCCCACCCCCCACAGCCCCCGTGAGACCTTTGTCTTGCCGGGTTTTATAACCTTATTCACTTTGGACCTCAGTTGCCCCATCTCTAAGTTGGGGATTATGTTCCTCTCATCTAAGAATCTCTGTCTGGGGGTTAAGAGGTTCTTAGTATTGTCCCTAGCCACTGGGAAGTCTATCTGGAGTAGTTGTGGAGTAGGGGACAGTCGTCCCTTTTGTAGTGCTGGTTTTAGGGAACAGAACCACGGGATGGATGAGTATGAGGCACTCTCAGCCCTGTGACTCAGCTAGAATTTGCTGCTGAGTGTGTTTTGCTTGACTGCATCCATCCGTAGAGGCCCGTTTCCGAGCAGAACCCAAGGCCATGTTAAAATAGATTGTTTGACTTTTATGTTCTCAAATACAGAATAAGCAGTTTTCTTAAAAAAAAAAAAAAGATCAAAAAAGCTACACATGTGCTACAGAAATTTAGGGACACAGGATACAGCATATTTGATGAACTTAAAAAAAAAAAACTTTCTTCATAAATCACGTTGGATGAGTACTAAAAAAAGTTGGTTTTGTTTGCAGGTGTTACTGCATGTGTGTGATGTACAGAGCTGTGTGGCTCAGTGTCCTAAATATTTAATAGAGTTTTTCCATTTTCACCTGGATTTGGGAACTGGAAGAAGCCAGGTGTCTTTCTCCTAAAGGCCAGTGTCCCTGGTATGTTTGTTCTTTTAGTTCGTATGATTTGCTGCTTATTTCCTGAGCCGGATACCCCTAGATTAAAATGAGACTTACAGGAGTGATTGGTTTGCAGAGAAAGGCTAAGACAGCAGGAATGGCCCAGGGTCCCCTCCATCGCAAGAGTTTACATAAAATGGTCTCACACCTTGGGAGTGAATGGGCATGAGAATAAATCACTCACTATCTTCAGTAATTGATTTGTAATTTATGATTTTAAGAATCATCCAACTCTCTCCACCATTTTTGAGAAGGGGTTGTATAAATCACTCTGTGTCACCCAGTGGCATTAGTTTCCGCATCAGAGACTGACCCTTCATTATGATAGGCCTCATACCTGCTGCTTTCAGAGGAGGTGATGGCTTTTCCTAAGGGTCAGTTTCAATTCAGCCCTTCCTGTTAGAATCTAAGAGATAAACCATCTTTTTGGTTTTTTAACTTGATCTCAGTTCTAAACTGTTAAAAAAAAAAGAAAAAGAAACAGGATGATAATGTTAGTAGCTATTTCCGAGGACTTGACCTACCCTTCTTGTTTGACTGGGTAGGGTGGTTTTTACTTGGTTATTAAAGTTCTTTTTTACAGTTAAAACATTAATTTATTTTTATTTTTGACTGTGCTGGGTCTCTGCTTCTGCACCCGGGCTTTCTCTAGTTGTGTTGAGTGGGGGCTGCTCTTTGTTGCAGCACACCAGCTTCTTATTGCCGTGGCTCCCTCGTTGCCAGGCACGGGCTCCAGGGTGCATGGGCTCCAGGGTTCACGGGCTCCAGTAGTCGAGGCACGTGGACTTAGTTGTCCTGCAGCATGTGGAATCCCTGGAGAAGGGATCAAATCCATGTCCCCTGCATTGGCAGGCAGATTCTTAACCATGGGACCACCAAGGAAGTCCTAAAGCTCTTTTTATTTTAGTGTAACTTAGAGGACATTCCTGGACTCTTGGAATAGAGATGTTGAATCAGTGGTCCTTGGTTGGCTGTTTCTCCCTTCATAAGTTGAAAAAACAAATGTGTATGTTTTTTCTGCCTGGTGGCCCTATACTCTAGGGAATTGCTTTTCCAATGTGTGACTAACATCTCCAGGGGGACTGTAAAGAAAGTATAAGAAGTTTAGTGCAATCAGCCAACATTACTGCAAGCATCACCTCTAAGTTTATATACTGTGGAGGGAGAGTTAGTCATCCTCACTTTGGTACAAAGGGTGACTCATGGGCAGCAAACGCAGGTGAAAGCAGGAAGGGCCTCGTGAGTAGGGAGGCACTTAGAATAAACATGAATGCAGTTACAGTGGGATAATACATATGGAGAAGGAAAAGAGTTGCAGGGGGGTTGTTGGTGAGTGGGGGTAATGGATTGTTCTGAAGGTCTGGGGTCCCAGGAGTATAGTTAAGGACGAGCTGGAGCATCCATGTTTACGCATAGCGCTCTTCAGCCTAATTTCGACTGAACTGTTGCTGACTTCCTTAGTGTTCCTTGGTCACCCACCTGCAGAAAGGGCATGGAGGGAGATGATTGTTGACTTTATGGTTATGGAACCCAGCTAATCGGTGCGCCCGCTGGGCTGTAACTTGTTATGCCTGAGCAGTTCTTACACCGGGTCTGAAGATTTTTTACTGGCAAAAGGGAAAAAAAAAACACTCATTTCTCATGACCCAAGGCTCCTACTGGGAGGGAAGCTCTCCTCTCACATGGAGGGAAAACGCAATGATACCTCCTGATACAGAGGTTTCTGGAGTGATTTAAATGTGACCAGTGTAGCTCCTTAGCCCTGCTTTGGAAAACCATGGGGTTTCACAGAATGAATGCTTGTGCAGCCCTGTATGACAAGCCTGCAGTGGAACAGGAGGCATCTTGCTTGCTGTGTTCTAGGGTATTTGAGTCAACATCAGTAACTGCTCCCCCTCACCCCCTGCAACCCACAAGCTGGGGAGCCAGTGATAGGTACCTGGTCCACTTATAGACATTCTTCATTCAGAGCTGTAGTTACTTTCAGACATGGAGGATATTTGTGTCCTGCTGGTTTTCTCAGGGTTGGATCACCCAGGGTTCTAGTCCACACAGAGGCCAGCATGTGGCCCCAGGTGCCACCTTACAAACTGTTCCGACCTGTGACACTCTGGTGAAGGTCCCTGGTTAATTTGGCACTGTGTATTGTCTGGCACCAGCTCTCTAGCTTTCCTCCCTTTCCCCCCTTGAATGGTTCTGTGAAACATCCCCTGTGTTCAGGTTCTAGCTTGCTTCTCTGGTATTTATCTTTGTCATTCTTTACCCGATTTCTCCCTGTGCTGACTCTGTGGTCATGATTTTGTGGGATGGAGTCTCCATCAGATAAGAAGCTGGAGGAGATAGGAAAGGTCAGCATGACAAATCTGTCCTCTGAGCGCCTGTGAGTGTGTTTGGGTAGCTGAGCTCAGCTGACCACAAAAGACAAATAGGAAATATGGAGGTGCTTCCTCACCAGCCTTAAAGTTGAAAGCAAAATATCTACTGGGAGAAATAGGAGTGTTAGAGTCTCATATTGGAGATTCAGGAGGAGATGCATTCTTGCCTTCATTTGGAAAGGTCACAGGCTTTATTTGCAGTAAGACATGCATATGGTTATAGCTTGCTTTTATTTTCCCTTTTAAAATGTGTATTATATGTCCACACCATGTTTATGTTACAATTGTGTATTTTAACAGCATGCATAGTCTTTAATGTGACAATGCAAAAAAAAAAAAAAAAAAAATTCAAATGTTATTTTAGCGAGTTGTTTTACATAACGAGAGACGATGATAATCTGTGGGTGTTTCTGTTTCTCTCGGTTAATTTCTTTTCTGTTTTTATTTTGTGGAATTGAAAAAGGACATTTCTAGTGATGGTGTAAAGCTCTTCTAATTTAATTTTATTGTTGTATACCTGTCTCCACTAAAAATGCAAATATCTGTTAGAAGCTGTGTCTTACATTTCATTCTGTTTCATAGATGGGTTTGTTTCTTGGAGTTATCTGTTTTGGGGGAAAACATTAGACTCAAATTTGCAGTAAGGCCATCTTTGATTTCTTTTTCCCTTAATAAGAGAGAAAAGGGAAAGAGAACATATTTTTTTTGAATGTCTGCTACAAGCCAGACAATAATATGCATTATTTCATTAAATTTTCATAATAACCTTTTGAGGATGTTATGATCCCAATTTCACAGATGAGGAAACTGAGGTTTAGAGAGATGAAATGACTGGCCAGAGGACACACATCCTACAGTGAGTGAAACTTGGAGGGAGATGATGGTCTGACTCCCAAAGTCTGTGCTATTTTCCATGACACCAAACTGCACAGTCTTCCTTCTAAATGCACAACTTCTCTTGCTGCCATTGAAGAGATCCATCATTCTGAAAAGTAGTAGGGAGTATATATAGTCTTTCATAAGAAATTACCACTGTTGTTAAGGAAATTCTCAAATATCTTTGAACATGTATTTTGTGCCTAGTTCTTTCTGTCCTTGGATCAGTTGTGTGTGTGTGTGTGTGTGTGTGTGTGTGTGTGTGTGTGTATGTTTAGGATGCTGATACAGAGAAAGTGGAAACTTGAGAACAGGGTCCATGTCCTCAAGAAGGGCAGAGATGAATCTGAAACTTGAATGAAGGGTGAACACCAGTTTACAAAAAAGGCTAAGTAAAGGGACAGGTCAGGGTGCAGGTGCTGTAGTAGCTTAGAAGAGAGGAAGCCCCGGGGAGTGGGTATTGTGGTACAAACCAGAGACTCTATCAGAGCCTTAGAAAAAGAGTGTCAGATGATACAACCTGCAAATGAGTGGCTTGTTTCTAGGACTGGGATGCTTTAAGCCTGTGTGGAGAAAGGGATGATGAGATAGTGGCTGCTGGGGGTGAAGTGTATATTGGGGTAGATGGAGAAGTAGGTCTATGTATGTGTGAGGCCAGGGTGGTGGTGGTCTCACCAGTTTCTCCATCCTTGGACACTAGCCATGCTGAGCCCCTCTCCGTGTGTCTAGGTCCCTCCTACCTTCTCACCTCTGGGCCTCTGTATCTGTTGCTTTCTCTAGGTAACTCCTCTTGATCACTCTGGAGGTCTAAGTTAAAATGTCCTTTCCTCTGGGAAGGCTTTCCTGGTTTCCCCCATTAGGTCTGGTTCTTCTGCTACTTGTTCCCTTTGACTTCTCTATTCCTCCGTCATAACATTGATTGTTGTTGTTTAGTTGCTAAGTTGTGTCTGACTCTTTTGTGACCCCATAGCCCACCAGGCTCATCTGTTCATGGGATTTCCCAGACAAGAATAATGGAGTGGATTGCCATTTCCTTCTCCAGGGGATCTTCCCAACCGAGGGATCAAACCCATATCTCCTGCATTGACAGGCAGTTTCTTTACCACTGAGCCACCTGGGAAGCCCTATAACATTGATTATATTTTAACAACTCATGTACTTGTCTTTCTTGCTAAACAGTAGGCTCCAGTGAAGGGAGCACAGTTAGCAAAGACTCAGGCACATAGATAGTAGGTGAGCAATCATTTTTGAATGAGTTAATGAATGAGTGAATATGTTTAAATTTCATTAGTCAACTCATGAAAGCCAGGTTGTTTTGTGTGTCTGTTGAAGTCAGAAGGAAGGTTCATTTGTTGTTTCTCTGTCAAAGGAGGGCATGTTCCCCAAATGAGACAGACTTGTCATCAGGTCCCCAGGTTTATCCTTCAGTATCCTCTCAGGAGTTTTATCCAGTGGTGGAGGTGCTATAATGAGAGCTCCTGGTATGGATACTAGAATTGCTCAAGCAGGTTAAATGTAGTCACAGGGACCTAAAGTGTTGCATTTTTGCTGGAGTGGGAGGGGCAGGCAGAGAAGCTAAGTCACTAAAAGTGAGAGTGGGTGGGGGTTCTTGTGCACGGGGAGTGTTAACTTCTGTGGGCCCTCTGACATCTCTGGTGACATGTCATGATTGAACAAGGCCAAGACACTGTAGATTGGCCTATGACAAATAAAGTGATGGGATGAACCCCCAGTCTTGTGCATCTGTCTGCTTTTAACCCCTCCCAGTGCCATCCTAACTTTCTCATAATGCATCGCTAAAAATTTCCTTTCATATTCTACCTGAAAGCCACCATGGCTCCAGCTTCCTGGCACAGTCACTGAATTTATTTTTGGCTGCACTACAGAGGACGTGGGATCCTCGTTCTCCCTGCAGAGATCAAAGTTGTGCCCCCTGCAGTGGAAGCGTGGATTCTTAACCACTGGACCACAGGAAAGTCCCCAGTGACTGAACTTAATGACCTAGACATTTTCTTATTTGAGGTGATAAAAACTCAAGTTGTTCCATAGAGCACTGTCTCTCTCTTAAGTAAGATTGATCTAGTTGTAGGACCTTCCTAGAATCTGTCTTGTGAACTCTTCGAGCTCTGTTTATGCCTCCCTCTTTGGTGTCTACAGAGACAATTATGTGCTGCTCCCCCCACCATTGACTCATTAACAGATGCACAGTGGCCATGGCCCCACCACTCAGCCCTTTAGGCTGGCCACGGTTTGTCCCACCCCACCCCCGGGAGTATGGACTTTGGACATCCCATTCTGGGTGAGCTGCTGTAGCCCTTTGAGGACTACTAAGGTGAGTTTTTTCCAGCTCATTGTAAATGCATCCTATTGGGACCAGGCAGAGTCCTGCTCTAGTCCAGGTGAATTGCTATCTATTGCTTCTCTCTTATCTCTTCAGCATGTCACTCCATCATAGAAGGAAATTAAATTGGCTTGGCATGGGTTGCTCTTCACAGAACTTGCTAGTTGTTCCCTATACCTCGGGCTTCTCTAGGTGATTGCAGATTGATTGCCTTATGATTTATACACCAGAGCTGAAAACTTTCCTTTTGAGACTTGAAGTTCTTACACAGATCTTAAGCTGGAGCCTTTTTTTTTAAGAAAGAAAATGAATTCATTTGTTCTATATAAAATTAAATGTATGGGATACTTGTTGGGAAGGGGAAAATGGAAGAAAAAATGTCCAAGCCCACCTCTGCTCATACTAATCTATACTTTTTAGCAGTTATTTCTGAGAGAGTGATTTATTTACACTGACAGCTTGTTACTTATGGTAGCTGCTGCCAGCTTCTGAAGTAATCTGATAACGTCAAAATGTGAAGGGAAGCTATAGGCTTTGCCTTGACTGACTTGCTATAAATCATGTACATTGCTGGTGTCTATATGAGGATGCTTGGGTTGATACTGATGGAAATACAAATCAAATACAACACATGGTAACCCAATTCAGAGCTAGAGATTTTGGATTAAGACTATTGGATTCATATTTTTAAGTGAAACAGAGCAGACATACCCGGTTGTGTATTGAAACTTCGAAACTGTCTACTCTGGTAACTTCAAGGACAAGCAGCTGCCTTTGAAATGAAAGTACAGAGTGGTGGGCTAGAATGGATTTTTATTTCTTTATTCATTCAGCAGCCATTTATTGAACACCTATTATGTATACGTCAAGGGGAAGGTATGTAATTTACCTTTTTTCTTGGCTTATGTAAGCTTCATGAGGGTAGAGCTTTGTCTTGGTCATCACTATATACAGTTATTAAAATAGTGCTTGGCCCACAGTAATTTTTCAGTAAATATGTGTTGAATGAGAATAGGAAGCCCAGAGTCTGAATATTAGTGCTGTCAAAACCTGGAAGTTACTCTCTAGGCAGAAAGAGTCATTCCCTTCTTTGGACTCTCTATGGAGTCCTCTCTAGTCCTTCCTATAGATTTCTGGTGAAGTATCTTTCATGCATGCATCCATGGTCACTTGCTTAGTTGTGTCTGCCTCTTTGCAACCCCTGGACTGTAGCCAGCCAGCCTCCGCTGTCCATGGGATTTCCCAGGACGAATATTGGAGCGGTTGCCATTTCCTACTCCAGGGGATCTTGCTGACCTAGGGATCGAACTCATGTCTCCTGCAACTTCTGCATTGGTAAGCAGATTCTTTACCACTGAGCCCCCTGGGAATCCCCAAAGCATATTTCATACTGTAATGTAATTATTTGTTTATACACTGTTTTCTTTGGCCATAGCAAAAGCTTTGTCTAAAAGGGCAGAAATCATGTCTTACTCACCTTGGACTTCCCAGTGGCCTGGCATGTGGGTGGTACCAAATAATTGCTTATAGCCATGGAATGACATAATTCTTATAAAATTAACCATTATATCTCTGTATTTTCATGTGTGAATAATAATAATAATAAAGAAAATCTGAAGTACATATACTGCTACATGCCAACAGTGTTCATTTTGTCAAGTTCTAGAAAAGATGATTTTTATACCATTCCTTTTGTTTATCTACATTTTCTAATTTTCCTAGGTTAAATATTATCTGTGAACTTCAATAATAAAGGGGAAAACATTTGGTGTCTTTTTCTCTAATCACTTCACATATGAAAAGATGCGTTTGTGAGATTTTGTGTATGTGTGGCTTTCTTGGTGGCTCAGTTGGTAAAGAATCCACCTACTGAGTGAGACGCAGTTTCAATCGCTGGGCTGGGAAGATCCCCTGGAGAAGGAAATGGCAACCCATTTCAGTATTCTTGCCTGGGAAATCCCATGGACATAGGAACCTGGAGGGCTACTTGAAAAGAGTTGGACATGACTTAGCAACTAAGCAACAATAATAATGAATTTTTACCGGTTGGTTCAACCAAATGCATCAAGGGAGTTTGCTGAATAATGGAATCCTTCAGTAAATGGGGCACCTACTGTCAAATGTGTCTTTGGATATAAATCTGGACACTTAACTGTTGGGTTTGCTTAGAGAGAGGCACACCTGTATTGCAGAGGAAGCCTGAAACAACATAGTCTTAAACCATGATGAGAAACATGAGGCAATGGTCAGATTTATTCCCAATACTTACAGATTCTTGGTTGAGTACAAGTGGAAAGCTGCATACCGTATATCTAGTTACATTATATCTTCTTGTCATGAAAAACGTGTTTTCATTAATGACTTTAAATTCCAGATTTCAGTTTAGAATTCTTTACCTCTTTGGGGTTTTAAGCTGGAACATGGTGGCATGAACACAGCCTACCCTGGGTCCACTGCCTGTTTCCCTTCTTGTTGTACCCCTAGCTGTCTTGTCCTATAAGGAGCCTGTTGCATCTGTGTGTGGATACTCCTACATGTCCATCCTCAGCTCGTCATAAAGAACCATCTCTCATGTTAAGGTTGGATGCTGGTTTACTTTTTTAGGATGGATCAGGGATCTAGAAGTGGGCTCTGGGTCATCTGGGCAGAGAGTTTCAGAATTCTGGATACCCAAAATGCATCTTAGAAAGTAGAAGATGTACTCTGGAATGTTCCTAGGCCTTGTATCCCATGGAGGGAAGGCATAGCCTAAGAAAGGCTGAAGCCAGCTCAGGAAAGTGGTGTCCTCTAGCTCAGGCCTAGGAGTGTTGCTGCCAGTGGTAGACATGCACTGAGAGACTGCTTCATGGCTCCCAATCTAAGGACAAATCCATGCTTCCTGAATTACAGGCACAAAGATCACCTTAGATTTGGACCAGTATTAATGATCCAGTGGTCTCAAATTTTAACATGTGTAAGAGTCTCTTGGGAATGGATCAGAATGAATACTTGGTCTATGCTTTGATGAACTGCTGATGCCCAGTGAGTAATTATGACAGCCATGCCTAGGCTACTGCCGAATTCCCACCTTCGAAGAGAACATGCATGGGAGGTACTTAGTACAATGGTAATCCCTTAATAATTGGTAGCTGTCATTATTGTTATTATTATTACAATTATTATGAGCTGATTCCCATGTCTTACAATCCAAGAAAGGCCAGTGAGGTTGTGTAATTTTCTCTTGCTGAGTGAGAACTAAGAAGGAGTTTGTATGTTTCACATTTGTCACTGTCATACTTGTCATGCTTATCTGTCATCATCAGGTAAACTGTTCCCATCCTATAAACATGTTATTCATCTCCTTGCCCTAACTTCATGAGCAAGCTCACTTTGCCTTTCTATTTTGGTGCTACAGTTTGACTTTGTTTTCATATACAGAGTGAACAAAAATTAGTGGGACTTTCTTATTTATTTATTTTTAATTTAAGGGATTTTCTTATTTAGATGCCCATGACTGGGGCAGAATGAAGGATCATGTGTTAGTTTCTTACCTTGAAGTTTAGTTATTCTTGCTTTTGCTAGAAAGAAAAGGAAGTGGGAGGAAAGTTCTTTCTTTAGGAGTTATTAAGGAGGAGGGAAACAACTTTCCCTCAAGAAACAGACTCACCTTAAAATGTTCTGTGTCTTTAAGGAGGGTGGTGGTGAGTGGGGGAGTATAGGATGTTGGAGATAACCAGAGCTCTCTGTATACCACTGAATTTGTCATTCCAAAGTAGCTGATGGATCATGAGGCCTAAGGAAGGTACAGAAGTAGACTTTCCTTGTTAACATTCTACTGGGAAATAGGGATTTTCAAGAAGGAGACTTCTCAAACCCTTTCCCTTTAGGATTCTTAGCTTTGTCTGGAGCTGACTCTGATATTTGTAGTGTTCAAGAGACCCAAAGGAGAGGGTTTCTGGATTTATATGTTAGTTGATGAGTCCAAGACAGCAAGCTGCTTCTTCTTTTGACTGTCTATGCATGGGGTATTCTGTTGTCTTCTGCTTTCCCCCTTGTGTCAAATGCCATATTTGGTTTGCTTAGATGGTATGAACCTGGAGGAGTAAGGAAAAATTTAAAAATAGTAGGACTCAGCCCAAAGTGGAAAATAACCAAAGTGATGATTGAGAAACCAAGGTTATACACATGAGGAGACAGAGAACAACCAACAGGGCCATGTTGGAGGGATAAAGAGAATTGCCATCCTCTGAGATACTCCACCATGTTGTCTTGTCTCTGAAGAGTAAAAAGTCATATGATGAGTACTTAGTAGAGTTGGACTATAGTCTTGAAAGTATCACTTCTGCTCTAGGTTGATTGCCTCTTTGTTGCAACCAGAGGATCTTTCATTTCCTTTCAGTTATAAGAATGTTATTTTTATAAATATATTTTATATAAGACACATGATAACCAGAAAGATCTTTTGTGTAGCAGATACACAAAAGATTAACAGAGGAATCAAATCATACTGCCACAAAAGTCATCAAATCACAAAACAAGGTAGCAAGAGAAGAAGCAAGGAACCAAAGAACTTGAGAATAGCCATAAGATAATGAACAAAATGATAATAGTAGGTCCTTATCTATCTGTAATTACCATAACATAAATGGATTAACTTTTTCAATAAAAAAATGGCTTAGTGGCTAGAAAAAGTAGACCCAATGATATGTTGCTCACAAGAGACTGTCTTTAACTAAGTATAATGGGCTGAGAGTCAAGGGACGGAAAAAGTTATTTCAAACAAGAGGTAGCTAGAAGAAAGCAGGGTTAGTTTTACATAGAGCAAACAAAATAGACTTCAAGCAAAAAATGGTCAAAAGAGACAAGGGAAGGTAGTTATGTAAGAAAGGAGTCAATTCATTAAGATGGTATAACAATTGTAAATATTTATGTAGCCAACACTGGAGCACTTAAATATGTAAAGCAAATACTAACAGAACTAAAAGGAGAAATAAATAGCAATAAAATAATAGTTGTGGACTTTAATGCCTCATTCAAGAATGGATAGATAATCCTGACAGAGAACCAATAGGGAAAAGCAGATTTGAACAATACTATAGACGAAATGTGGAGAAGGAAGTGGCAACCCACTCCAGTACTCTTGCCTGGAAAATCCCATGGATGGAGGAGCCTGGTAGGCTACAGTCCCTGGGGTCGCGAAGAGTCGGACACGACTGAGCGACTTCACTTTCACGCATTGGAGAAGGAAATGGCAACCCACTCCAGTGGTCTTGGCTGGAGAATCCCGGGGGACGGAGGTGCCTGGTGGGTTGCCGTCTATGTGGTCACACAGAGTTAGACACGACTGAAGCGACTTAGCAGCAGCAGCCGCAGCAGCAGCATAGACCAAATGACTTAATAGACGTATGCAGAACATTCCATCCAACCAGAGAAAAAACACATTAAGTGCAGATGGAACATTTTCTAGACTAGATCATGTTTTAGATCATAAAGCAAGTCTCAGCAAATTTGAGATGGTAGAAATTATATCAAGTGTGTATTCTGACCACAGTAGTATGAAACTTGAAATGAATAGCAAGGGAAAGCTGAAAAATTCACAGATATGTGGGAACAAAACAGCACACTTCTGAACAACTGATGGATCAAGAAGAAAAGGGAACTACAAATTATCTTGAGACAAATGAAGATGGGAACGCAGTGTATCAAAATTAATGGGATGCATCAAACTCAGTTCTAAGATGGAATTTTGTAACAGTAAATGTATCCTTCAAAAAAGAGATCTTAGACAACCTAACTTTACACCTCAAGGAACCAAAGAAAGAACAAGCTAAGCTCAAAGTTACCAGAGGGAATGAGATAATAGACGAAAACAGCAATGGATGAAATAGAGAACAGGAAAACAATAGAAAAGATTAATGAAACTAAGTTCTTTCAGAAGATAAAGCATAAAGAAAGAAAAGAAAGAAAGAAAATGCTCAGTCGTGTCTGACTCTTTGTGGCCCCATGGACTGTAGCCCACCAGACTCCTCCATCCATGGAATTTTCCAGGCAACAGTGTTGGGGTGGGTTGCCATTTCCTTCTCCAGGGGATCTTCCTGACCTAGTGATCGAACCCAGGTCTCCCGCAATGCAGGCAGACGCTTTACTGTCTGAGCGACCAGGGAAGCCCATAGATAAAGCATAAGACCTTAAAATAACCAAGAAAAAAAGGACCCAAATCAGTGAAATTATGCATGAAAAAGAATTACAGTGGACGCCACAGAAATAAAAAAGTTCCTGAGACGACTATGAATAGTTATATGCCAACAGTTTGCCTGACCTAGAAGAAAAAAGTTGCTAGAAACATACAACCTATCAAGACTGAATCATGAAAAATAGAAAATTTGAACAGACCCAAAGCAAAAGTTTGAACCAACAATCATAAAGTTTCTGACAAAAGAAAACCTGTGACTAGATGGTGTCATGGTGAACTAAACCAAACCTTTAGAGAAGAATTAATGCCAGTCCTCCTCAAACTTTATCAAAAAAGTGAAAAGAAGGGAACATCTCCAAACTCATTTTGCAAGGCCTGAATTACCCTAACAAATCAGATAAGAGCCCAACAAGAAAAGAATACTATAGGCCAGTATCTCTGATGAATATCAGTGCAAAAATTGTCAACAAGATACTAGCAAACCAAATTCAACAACACATTAAAAGTATCATAGAGTGTGATCAAATGGGATTTATCCATGGAATGCAAGTTTGGTTCAATATATGCATTTCAATATGTGCAATGTTATACATCACATTGCTAGAATGAAATACAAAATCAAATCATTTTAATCAATGCAGAAAACACACTTGATGAAATTCAATATCCATTCATGATAAAAACTCTGAGCAAATTGGGTGTAGAAGGAATGTAGCTCAACATAATACAGGCTGATATGACAAACCCACAGCTAACACCATACTCCATGGTGAAAGGTTGAATGCTTTTCTTCTAAGATTAGTAACAAGACAAGGGTGTCTGCTTTCACCAATTTTATTCTAATAGTAATGGAAGGCATAGCCAGAGTAATCAGGTAAGAAAAAGAAATAAAAGGCATCTAAATTGGAAAGAAAGAAATAAAATTGTCTCTGCTTGCACATGACATAATCATATATATTAGTAGAAAATCTCAAAGATCCCCCCAAAACCGTTAGAACTAATAAAACCAATGAAGTTGCAGAATATGAAATCAACACACAAATCAGTTTTATTTCTATACACTGATGCAAGTTATCTGAAAAAGAATGAAAGAAAGCAGTCCTGTTTATAATAGCATCAAAAATAATAAAACACTTAGAAATAAACATAACCAAGGAGATAAAGGATCTGTACACTGACAACTATAAGAGATTGATGAAAGAAATTGAAGAAATAAATAAATTAAAATATACCATGTGCTCACAGACTGGAAGAATTAATATTACTAAAATATCCATACCAAAGTCATCTATAGACTCAATGCAATCCCTATCAAGATTCCAATGGCATTTTTTTATAGTAGAAAAAAACAATCCTAAATTTTATATAGAACCACAGAAGACTCCGAATAGCCAAAGCAATCATGAGAAAGAACAACAAAGCTGGCAGTGTCACACCTTCTGATAAAATTTAGTAATCAAAACCCTGTGGTATTGGCATAAAAACAGACACATAGACCAAAGGAACATAATCACAAGCCCAGAAATAAACCCATCCATATATAGTCAAGTAATATTTGACAAAGGGCTCAAGAATACTTATAGACTTCCCTGGTGGCTCAGATGGTAAAGAATCCACCTGCAATGCAGGAGAGCCAGGTTCGATCCCTGGGTGGGGAAGATCCCCTGGAGAAGGAAGTGGCAACCCACTCCAGTATTCTTGCCTGGAAAATCCCATAGACAGAGGAACCTGGTGGGACACAGTCCATGGACTCGCAAAGAGTCAGACACGCCTGAGCATAGTTCATAGTTCAAGAATACTTAATGGGGAAAAATAGTTTCTTTCAATAAATGGCACTGGAAAAACTGGATATTCAAGTGCAAAAGAATGAAACTGGAGGCTTATATTATTTACTTACAAAAAGTTCCTTGATATTGATCTTGGCAATGACTTCATGAATATGAAATGAGAAGTACAGAGGGCAAAAGCAAAAATCTGTAAGTAGAACAGTATCAAACTAAAAAAACCCCTTTTCTTCTTTTGAACAACAAAAGAAATCAACAAAATGAAAAGGCAGCTTATGGAATGGGAGAAAATATTTGCAAACCACTTATCTGATAAGGGATTAGTATCCAAAGTATATGAGAAACTGTTAGAACTCAGTAACAAAAAAGCAAATAATGCAATTGAAAAATTTACAAAGGACCTGAATAGACGTTTTTTTTTTCCAAAAAAGTGTTCAGATGGCCCACAGATACATGAAGAAGTGCTCAACATCAATAATAATCAGGAAAATGCAAATCAAAACTACAAGAATGGCTGTTATGAAGAAAATAAGCGCTAGCAAGAACTTGGAGAAAAAGGAACTCTTCTGCACTGTTGGTGGGAATGTAAATTGGTTCAGCCACTATAGAAAACAGTATGGGAGGTTCCTTGGAAAATTTAAATTGAACTCAATATGGCCTAGTAACTGCACCTCTGCATATATATCCAAAGGAAATGAAATAATTACCTTGAAGAGATATTGGCACCCTTATGTTCAGTGTGGCATTATCTATAATAGCCAAGATGTGGAAACCTAAGTGTTCATTGATGGATGAATGGGAAAAGGAAATGTGAGAATATATGTGTGTATATATGTAAATGTATAAATGTTGTAAAGTAATTAGCCTCCAACTAATAAAAATTTAAAAAAATGCATATATTTTTATATGTGCATTATAAACATATATGTATATAAATATTATTCAGCCATTAAAATAAAGAATTCTTGCCATTTGTGACAAAAGGGATGAAGCTTTTGGGCATTTTGCTAAGTGGAATAAATCTGACTAAGAAAAATACTATATGATCTCACTTCATGTAAAATCTAAAAAAAAACTAGACTCATAGAAATAGTATATATTGGTTGTTGGCAGGGATGGTCTGGTGGGGGAAATGGGTAAAGTGGTCAAAAGGTATAAACTTCCAATTATAAGCTGAGTAAATTATGGGGGGTGGAATGTACAGCCTGGTGACTATAGTTAACAATACTATATTGTATACTTGAAATTTGGTGAGAAAGTATATATTTAAAGTTCTCCACACACACGCATACACACACTCACACACATAAATTAAAATAATGTGAGGTGATCAGTGTGTTAGCTAACCTTCTTGTGTTAATAATTTTACAATACATATATCAAATCATAAAGCTTCTTTACCATCTGAGCCACCAGGGAAGCCCAGACTTATAAAATGTTGTATGTCAGTTATATCTCCATAAAGCTGGGGGGGATAATTTATTCATAAAATATTAATTATACCCTTATTTAGGGAATCATTTCAGGTGCTGAAAGTACATAAACAAGTTACTGTCAAATCACTGTGTGCTCATTGACTCAGTGAATGTTTGTTGAGTACCTGCTCTTTTCTAGGCACAGTGCTCATTGTTGGGGATACTAAAGTGATTAGAGACATAGATTTTGTTCCCATGGCTACTGTCCCATGTTCCCATGCAGCTACTGTCTTGCAGGAGTGCCTGTCCACTCAGTGTATGCTGATCAGTGGATCTTGGTATCAGAAAATAGGGTGAAGGGAGTGCCTGGAATTAGGAGAAGAAATGTAAGCGATTTAAGGCATTTGCCAAGCATTTTTCATTCTTTTTAAGTCTTGGCTTAAATAATCACCTTCTCATAGAAGCCCACCCTGGCCACTTGATTTAGTACTACAGTCTCCACTCTTTGAAGTTCCTGATCCTCTAATTCTGGTCTTTTTCTTCTTCCCTTACTACTGCCTGTTACCACTGATTACTTTCCAACATGTGATATAATGTACTTATTTATTGGAATTTTTGGAGATGATTTTTGTACCTTGTGCTAAAATACATGCTCCACAAAGGCTGAAATCTTTGCCTTCCTTGTTCACCAAAGTATCCCAAGTGCCTGAAAGTGTAGTGGGCACTTGAAAGATATTTGTTGAATGGGTTAATAAGTGACTGCATGACTGAGGCATAGAGTATTATTACACTGTTGGAGGAAACTTGGTGTATTATTCAGTAAGTCATTAATCTTGAGACATTGATGGTCATTAACCTACTAATGTGAAAGTCTTTTGTTTTGAGGGGCGATGATATATAATGGCAAAACAAGATGTATTTTCTTTGGTAAAATGTGGCTGGCCCCAGGATAACTCGGCATCTAGCTCTGCTCAGGGAAAGCCCTCAGCTGCTGACTTGGTTAAGTTGGGCTGAGCTGTCAGAAATATCTTTGTTTCATATAAATTTTAGGATTACTTGTTTCTAGTTCTGTGAAAAATGTCTTGGGTAATTTGATAGAGATTGTATTAAATCTGCAGATTGCTTTGGGTAGTATGGCCACTTTAACAATATTAATTCTTCCAATCCAAGAGCGTGGGATATCTTTCCATTTCTTTAAATCGTCTTCAGTTTCCATAATTAGTGTTTTGTAGTTCTCAGGATATGTCTTTCACTTCCTTGGTGAGGTTTTATCCCTAAATATTTTTTAATGCAGTTTTAAAGGGGATTATTTACATCCCTTTTCTGGTATTTCATTGATAGTGTAAAGAAAGGCAACCAATTTCTGTATGTTAATCTTATATTCTGCCAGCTTACTGAATTTGTTGATCAGTTCTAGTAGTTGTGTGAAATCTTTAGGATTTTCTTTATATATAGTATCATGTCATTTGCATATAATGACAATTGAATCTCTTCCCTTTCAATTTGATTGCCTTTTCTCTTTACTTCTTTGTGCAAGAAATAATCACCAACAACACATCATCCAACCCAAACTCTTTGATTAGTGCTGATTTGTTCTTTTGACGAGGATTGCTGTGATGTGTTTTGTATTGCCTCTAGGCTAGCCACCCCGAGAGCCCCGTGCTCCTGCATGATGCTCTGACTTAAGCTCCAGGTCCCATATTTCCTGGTCAGAAACTTTTCTTCATATTAATCCTGAGTATACTTTTCATTTTGTTGAAATAAAGTATTTCTCCTCTCTTGGTCTTGTATGATGTGGTTATACTTCCCACCAGGCGATAGAAGGTGCTGTAAGCTATCCTCTCAGCTGAGATTCCTAGTTTTCCCCTGCACCCACTCTGAAGCATCATGCCCTAACTCCATAAACCTACTTATGTGTTTGTGAAATGCAGAAAGCGTGATACACACCACTTCTTAGAAAAATCTTGTACCTTTGATCACTGTAAGTTGCTTACACATTAATTGTAAACTCTGTGTGTGTGTGTGTGTGTGTGTGTGAGGATGGGTAGGCAGATGGGCAAGACCTGAGGGAGGGTGGCCAAGAGTAATTCTAAGGGACCAAATACATCAGCTTCCTCCCCAAACTCTCCTCCTCGTTTAGTAAGCGAAGACACGTGAAAGTGGAACATTTGGCACTTTGCACCAATATTATGGTGTAAAATTATAGTTAGGAATATTGTGTAAAAATCGTAATAGTTTGCAGTTATAGCTATGGTGAGAACAGCAGGCAAGACTATAAGCTTTAATTTATGTTGTGCTTTGGACATTTTTCAGAAACTATTTACCCATTACCTCTTAGGTCAGTGGCCTAATAATGCAACAAAGCACTTTTTGAAATTGCAGATAATTTTCAGTGCTCAGATCTCTGTGTAGTATTGATGGGGAGGGTGGTTGATTAGGACCTTGGGAATTGTGCTTGATGGGAACAATCTGGAAGGAGTGAAAAATTATTAAACACACACAGCGGGAGACGGAGGATTTACCATTGTCGTGCGGTGCTATTAATTCTCATTGCTCGGTACAGCGGCTTGATTGCATACTGTGAATACTGTTTATTGGAGAATGGGTACAATTTTGCTGCAGTTGTTGTAATGTAATACTAAATGCTAATTAGGCTTCTAACAATAATTAGAACCTCTTGCCAGACTTAGAAATAGAAACACTCAATTGAATTTACAGAAACAAAGACCTTTAAGCTATGCCAGTAGCAGCGTCGACTTCAAAAGTTTTTTACGTTTTTAGTTACAGAATTGCCAACACATATATTTTTTTTTATGGTGTGCATAATGAGTTCATTTATGTTCTCAATAGGATTATTTTTAAAATGAGATAAAGCAAACCTCCTCCTCCCCATCTGATGAAGAAAACCTACAAACACAGGTATAAGCTGAAATGCACCTTTGTTACCATGCAGATGGCAAGTGCCTCGCTCCTGGGTGTGTGGGGAAGGCGGGGCTGGGCTGTGAGCTTGGCTGATGGGGGTTTTGGCTCCATTGTAGATACTTTTCCCTTGAACCCTTCAATGTCCCCTCTCTTCACTCAGACACACACACACACACACACACACACACACACACACACACACACATCAGTTATCACCTGATTGCCTGAGTTGTTTTATTCTTTTTAGCTGCTTTGCTTTGTCAAACTTTTTAAGTCTACCAGGATGGCAGAACTCTCAGCAAAGTAGGGAGTGTGTCAGGTTGAGCTGTGAGCGGTAATTAGCTAAGAACTTCCCTGGCATTCTTTGGGCCTTGTGGTTTTACCCCATCACTGCTGGGCTGGAGGCTTGGGCGGCTCCCAGAAATGTGGCCATGGACAAGTCAAGGAGGTCAGAAGGACCTGGACATGTTTTTTTGGCAGTGGACACTGTTGTAGCTTGTGACCTGGGTTTGTTTGGTAGCACTTGACTAAGGCCTTTGTTGTTGGGGTCTCAACAATATATTTCATTTCCTCATCTTGTTTTGTTTTGAAACCCAGAGGTACAAAAACTTAAGCAAACTTCATTGACCCTTACTTTGTAAATATACCACGTGAAACAATGGAGAATGCCTCCCCTCCTTTTAATTTTAAAAGTTGATGAGCTGGTCTTTGGTGTGAATAATTAGCTGCTTGACATGATGTATCATGTTACCCCTTTGTCTGGAGCCATCAGGGTAATAGAAATAGAATCCTGAAGTCCTATTCTGAAACAGTATTAAAACAATGTCAGCTCTGCTGCTGCACAGGTGCCAAATTTCTGGTTAAAGTGAGTTCTCACAGGTTTCACTGGCTATGGGGAAACAGGTTTTATGATGGAAACACTGGAAGCCCAGTTTTGTGCCAGCCTCCAGCATGAAGCATGGCTAGCAAAGAAGCAATTTTTGATGACTCTCTGGTTTTGGTTAGAGTGGTCATTTATAGAAGCTGTTAAGAACAGTAAAGAAAAAGAATGTTCATAGAAACTTCCATTTTCATGCCTTTATTAATATTTCAACAAATTCTCATCCAGCTTAACTCCTTCCCCCAATTAAGGGACGCAGTCATTCCTGCCCCCAGCCCCACCCTCCTCTGGTAGATTTTTGTGGTTTTTTGGTTATTGTTGTGGCTTCCTTTGAGTTCCTTTCATTTTTGTTTTTGACCTTCTCAACTTGTCTCCTCCTTACCAAATGCTCCCCCTGCTGGTGGGGCCTTTGCCTTTTGGGTGGGCGTGTGCATGTGCCCCGTCCCTTTAGTTGTGTGTGACTCCTCGTGACCCACTGGCCTGTAGCCCTCCAGGCTCCTCTGTCCATGGGATTTCCCAGGCAAAAATACTGGAGTGGGTTGTCATTTCCTTCTACAGGGAATCTTCCTGACCCAGAGATCAAACCCAAGTCTCCCACATTGCAGACTGAGCCACCGAGGGCCCCAAATCGGAGCTGCTTATTCAGGTCACCCAAGCCAGTTTCTCTTCTCAGAAATACGTGATCCATGTTCTTTCTCTACTTCTCATTGGGTTGAGAGAGGTTTCTCTTTCTTTGTGTCTCTTTTAGATTCCCTGTGTCCTTTATGAGCTTGGTGACATGACTTGATTCTGTCCTCTGCCTGATTCTTACACTGTGGTGGGGGGGGGGGGGGTCTCATTGTTTAACTGGGAGAAGGTCAACTGTTCATAGTGATCTCCTGATTTCACACTAGATCTCCATATTCAGGGTGGGAGAGGGCATCAATCAATAATCAGTGACCCCAAATCCTTGACTCCAGTTGCCAGTTGCCTCTGTGCCCAAGAGTGCTGCATGAGGTGAAGCAGCCCAAACCCATGTTTGGTCCTAACGGGGTTAAATCCAGCTCTGTGACTGGAGGCGGGTGGTGTACATTTGCCTGTCTGGCAGTTTCTATGAAGTATGCCAATGATATTTCTAAGGAGGCACTGTGGGAGCATTTTAGTTGGCATTTTAGCAAATACACTCGATTGCCAGAGGTGCTCACGGTGTGGTTGTTTCCCTTTCTGAGGAGACAGTTTTGCTCATGCTGGTCTGCAGAGAGCCTGTGAAAGATGAGGCCTGAGCGAGTCCCATGCTCGCTTTCTCTTTTATAGTTACATTTTTCTCGTTCACAAGTCAGTGGCACCTGCAAATGGAAGGCTCGCTGAGGTAGCACCTGGCTGATTAGCGACTTGTGCTCAGTCCCCCCTCACACACTGACCGTTAAATTACCTCCTATCCTGCTGGGGCCCCGTGGCCGCCACCCAGGGGCCAGCGGAGGTCACTTCAATATGGCGTCCACGGCCTGTGTTTGCCCATAGCCTGTCACACGTAACCAGCCCGGCGACTTTGACGGAGTACCGCAGGGTGACCTGGTAGTCTCGGGTCAGAGTGAGAGAAATTGGTGTTGTACTAAGATGTATGTTAATACATGTATTATTTATATGGGCATTAGCGAATGCTATTGTTGCCTCAGCACAAACCCAGGCCCAGGCATTGGCCTTGGGGGTTCGGCAAGCTCATGTTTCTCATGTTTCTCCCCACCCCCTCCTTGCTCATGAATAATTAAAAACTTAAATTACTTGCCATGTACAAAATTCATATGCTGGGGAAAATAGCTACATGAAAATTAATTTTCTGTTCTGTGAGACTGACGGGAAATCAATTAATCTTGATGTATTATTTTATGCAGAACAGGGTGCAAGAACCTGCAGAGAGAATGACTACAGCTGTTCTTGTTGGTCGGGCCATATATTATCGTTGGCGGGTTTGACAGCTTCTGAAGGAAATGGCTGAGGGGTATCAGGCAGGTGAATCAACTGTAAAAATTTATTGGAGGATACAAACTGTTTCCAGGGGACTGATATAAAACTCACACTTGAGAACTGAAGTATTGAATGTTTTTGTGACTGAAGCAGCTTGTTGTCAATATTTATAGCTTTTCTCTTTGTTACATGTCCTATTTGTTTGATTAACTAGTCAGATGTTAGTGTCTGTCTGTAATTTATCTGTTGTGCCTTCTGTAGCATTTTTGATACATAAAGATTTACCACTAGATAAATAAGGCAGCTCACACAATGCAATATGCTAAATAAAATGACAGAGCTGTTTACAGCATGTTACAAGTTTTATAACTCACGAGGTAGATCAGTAACTTTTGTTTACGGGTGTCACAGTTAGTTGAAACATGTCTCAATGTATTAACTACTATGGGGCTAAACAAGGCCCTCTTAAATAAGCAGAGATTATAATCAACACATACCTCATGGTAAATCATTTAAGAGGCTCTATAAAAACATTTATGTACAGCCATACATTATGCATACATTTCTGAAATAAAATAAAATAAATGTGTGCTTTTAGAATAGGATGTAGTTACATTCCTTTGCCATGGCGTCGTCATCAATTTTTCCCATGGATGATGGAGATGCGGTGTTCAGACAAATGCTGACGCAGACAGACAGGAGCAGGCAGCTGAGGGGTGGTGGCTGGCAGGTGACTTCAGGAAAGGCTTCTGGGAAAGCTTGTGTGCGCCAGGGGCATTACTGGGCAGCATGGTGGATGGTGGGGCTGGGCAGTCACAGCTCCTCATCCTCTCTTAGCCCTAGGGTGGGTCCTTGAGGCTGACTTCACATGGCCTTTCAGGGAGCCCTGCATGATATGTGGATCTAGGGAGACCCCATGAGAGCCAATGTACAGAATGCTTCACCACGAGCCCCAGTGTGACTACCTGCTTCTCATCTGTCACCAGGCAAGGTGGGGACTAAGAACGACGAGGACTATTGGCCTCCTAGGAGATTGGCATGAGCACTAGGCGCCCTCATCCCTACATTAAGGGTCGAATAGTTATCTTGTGCTGGGTGGTGTACTCTCCAGATATCAGGCTCAGGGAGTTGCAACTAAGAATTCCAACTCCTATTGGTCAGTGTCAGACCGTACTCAGTAAATAACCTTTGAGACAGATGACATGATTTGTTATTCAATTGCTAATAATTCATAAATGGCTTTCGTTAATAGGACTTAATGTGGAGGACATTATGACATTTTACCACCTTTCTCAATAGAAGAATAGAATGGATTGTGAGAGGCATGCTGAGGGTACCTTGCATTGATCTAATCTTTTTACTCTTTCTGAAGCCTCTCATATATGTGGAATGTAATTCATCAGGATATTAAGGTATGTTTGGTAATTTATAAGAGAGACTTTTTTCATCTAACTAGTTTGAGGGCAGTGGTTGGGGGTGGCTCTGTAACAAATTACCACAAACTTAATGGCTTGACATTTATTTATTTAATGTTTATTATCTGTAAGGGAGGCAGGCTTGCCTAGGTTCTTGGCTTAGGTCTTTTAAGGCTGAAATCAAGATGCTTATCAAGATGCGTTTTTCACCTGCAGAGTCTGGGAGCTCAACCTCTGAGCTCATTCAGGGTGTTGGCAGAATTCAGTTTCTTATCTTTGCAGGACTGAGGTCTTCATTTTCTTGGTGGCTGTTTGCTAGAGTTCACTCTGAGCTTCTGGAGAATACTCTCAGGCTCTTTCCTCAGGTCCCCTCCACCCCCTGCCACTTCTTCGAGCAAGGTCCGTCTCTTGTTGACGCCTCCTTACACTTCAAGTGGTTCGGGCTTCCTCAGAGAAAATCTCTGCTTAAAAAAAAAAAAAGGCTCACATGATTGGATTATCTAGTTAATTCTCTATATCTTAAAGCCAATTGATGAGTAAGTTACTGTAGCTGCAAATACCCTTTTACTCTTTGATATAATCATGGAAGTACCACCATGGGGCAAAGGTTGTGGAAGTCCTCTTCGAATACTATCTACCAAGGAGTATTTGGTGTGATGTTTATGATGTGGATTTTTAGAGCAGTGCTGTTCTTAGTCTTTTTTGCCTGAATGTACTCTGCATATAAGTTAAGTAAGTGGGATGACAATAAATATAAGCAGCCTTGACATACTCCTTTCCCAATTTTTAACCAGTCTGTTTTTCCAAGGTCCATGTAGTCAAAGCTATGGTTTTTCCAATAGTCATGCATGGATGTGAGGGTTGGACCCTAAAGAAGGCTGAGTGTCAAAGAATTGATGCTTTCAAACTGGTACTGGAGAAGACTCATGAGAGTCCCTTGAGGGATCAAACCAGTCAATCCTAGACGAAATCAACCCAGAGTATTCACTGGAAGGACTGATGCTGAAGCTGAAGTTCCAGTACTTTGGCCACCTGATGCAAAGAGCTGACTCACTGGAAAAGACCCTGATGCTGGGAAAGATTGAGGGCAGGAGGAGAAGAGGGTGACAGAGGATGAGATGGTTGGATGGCATTACCAACTCAGTGGACTTGGATTTGAGCAAACTCCAGAGATAGTGAAGGACAGGGAAGCCTGGCGTGCTGCAGTCCATGGGTCGCAGAGTCGGACACACCTTAGGGACTGAACAATAACAGTTCTTAGTCTTTACCTTTCTTTTGGAACCCACAACCTGGCCTGGAAAGAAGAGGGCCAGCTCTGTGTGGGTTCTGTCAACAAATGTATGTGGAATGCCTGCTATACATAGTGAGCCCTATGGGCAGGAGGTAAAAATCTCTGTAAGATCCACATTTCCGTACTCTCTCCACAACGAAGGTTTTCACACACATACACTCATCCCATGAGATCATTAACCAATCAAGGCACTTAAGGACAGGTGCGCAGTGAAGTGGCCTGGAGTGGGAGGGGAAACCCCTGCAAAGTGAAGTGGCCAAGAGAAGGCTTCAAGGGAGCAAGTGGTAAGCAAGCTGCGAATCAGCCACACAGTTTGGACCAGCTGGAGAGGAAGGGGCCAGGGCACAAAAGTCGCAGAGAGCTTACTGTTGGGGAAGCAGCGGGAAGTTAAGTGGAGGTGGAGGAGGAGGGAGTCTTTTCCCACTTTTGATTAGACCTCTACCCCCTTGTGGAGGTGGGTGGGAGGTGCACTGCTGTTGATGATGTTCAGCCAAAGGAGGACAAAGAAATCATGTGACATTCCTTACTCTTAAAGAAGCCTCCCGAAGGATCCACACCCTCCATCCTTGCCAACAAGCCTTGTGGTGAGCCTCATTATTACTCAGTGTGATAACTCGGTGTGTACCAAAGGTTTGCACTCTGGGCTGCATGATATAATCCCATGGGAAGCTTTAAAAAATTTTACTAATGCTCAGAACAGAATTGTTCTGGATGGGGTGGGAGATCGGTGTTTTATTGAAAAGTTCTCTGGGAGGTTCTGATGCCACTCAGGCAGGGTGAGAACCACTTTACTGTCTTACAGGTATGCACAAAGTGCTGGGGGATCTGCTGTTCTCTGTGTATAGGAGGTGACTTTGGAAGTGGGACCTTGAAACTTGAGAAGGACTTCACCAAGTTGACAGCGGGGATGGGGCATTTCAGGCGAAGGGGGAAGGAGGTTTACAGTCTGCATGGAGACTAGTGAGCGCCCAGTGGTTCATGCACAATGGAATTGGGAGGAGGCTGCTGAGAAACAAAGCTAGAAGGATGGATCTGGGTGAACTTTGAAATGAGTGCACTTGCATTTTGCAAAAAACAAACAAACAAACAAAAAAAGTCTTTACTCTCAAGACTTGTGTTGATCCAGCTTGACCTTCCCCTACAAGTTAATCCAAACGACTGAGGTTTGACTCCCATGTTCGGTTTCTCCGGGACTGGCTTTGATTTTTCTCAGAAGTAGAGCTGGTGTTTATTCTCCTAGCAGCGCTGTGTACACACACTGCCCATGGAACTGCCTGAGCTGAGCTGTGGTCCCTCTGAGAACTGCTTCCTGTTTGGTCTGGTACCTCCTAAGCCTGCCTTTCTTTCTTGCAGTCTGCAGTTGTAGAAATATGCAGTATTTGAAGTTTGGAGGAGATCAATTTTTCATCCTTTCCTTAGTGGGGTGAAGAATATTTCAAACACCACTGGAGACCAAAGAGCTCAGAGAAAAAGCTTGGGAAATAGGCCACATGCTTCACACTTCATTTTCTTTTCCCTCTCTTTTTTCATTGTTTTACTTAATTAAAATATTGTAATGCAAGAAGGAGAGATGAGGCAAATATTTAGAGAAAGGAAAGGAAGTGGGTTCATTTTTAAACTGACTTGAAGCAGGCATGACATTCATTATTTCATGGTTTGAAATAATTCTGAGTGTCTAGTAAGGTAAATCCTGAAATGTTCTTCCTGCCTGTGAGGCGATAAAGAAAAGCTGTGAGCTGGAGCCGGATTGTTCCTGAAAACTCTCGCCAGCATGGGCCACCCCCCCCACCCCCCCGCCTCCGTCTACCTCTCCCAAACCAACGGAAAAATTGGAACATTTTTGGGTCCAAGTTTCACAGATGTTAAGCATTTTGTGATATTACTTAGGGGGTTTCCTGAGCTACATTAAAGTTGAACCACTAGGGTGTTGAAACAGTTGGGCCCATAATAAATAAAATATACATGAAAAGGAATTGCGAGACATTGGCTGTTATGTGCTGGTGACAATTAGGTTACTGCTTTAAAAAATACATATCCTGGACACATCTATAGGAGCTTTTTAGGGAATTTTGAGTAGAAGCAGAGTAAAGGCGGTTGGTAATTTCTCTGGTTGCCTCTGGCAGGTGGACATAATTTAACAATACCCGTCAGATATGACAAATTGTTTGTGAGTTACATTAGGGCCTTAATAAGATCACATCTGTTCATATATCCTCCTTAACCACAGAGCCTGATTTAGAGAGTTTTCATACTGGTACAGTATTGTTGTTTAAATATTTAGAGGGGTCTAGACATGTATCATAAAAGAATAGACTCTTGTGTATAAAAACACAGTCCTTTTATTCTCAGTGTTTTTGCTTTCACGGACCTGCATCATTCTCTCAACTCGAGTGAACCACATGTTGCTCCCGAGAGCCAGGAAACATATTTTATCTCCTGTCGGAGTTAGCATCTTAGAGCTGGAAGAGGCCTTAGAGACCATCCTCCACTTCCCCTCCTTTTCGGAGTGGGATCTGAGATGGAGGCTGAGTACGGGACTTGTTGAGGGATTCTCACCACACTTGTGGCAGAGCCAGAGTGAGGACTTAATCTGCCAATTTGTACGGTAAGTCCCCTACATACAAACCTTCAGGTTGTGGACTTTCAAAGATCACAAAGGTGCCCCTATGCCAACTCTTGTACGGTAACACTGTACAAGATTAAAAATGTAAGATTTTTAAGCTGCACTGTAAGATTAAAAAATATTTTCTGTATTTTTTTTGTGTGTTTGTTTTTTATGTATTGTCTGTGTGGAAAGTATTATAAGCTTGTTACAGTACAGTACTATGTAGCTGATTTTGTTATTCGGGTACCTGGGCTAACTTTGTTGGACTTACAAACAAATTGGACTTATGAAGGCACTCTTGGAACAGAACTCGTTCATATGTCTGGGACTTACTGCATTTCACTGATCCTTTTATTATACTCAAACTTCACTCTGGGCTAGAAAACGAGGCATCAGTGCAGTAGGACTAGGTCATAGGTCAGTGTCACTAGTGGCTGTAGTGTTCTTCCGGTCACTGGGAGGCCAGGCTCTGTGTCATGGCTTAAAATTCAGGGCCTGCTCACAGTCCTCCTGGGACCGGTGTGTCCTCTGTCACTTGCCAGCCCACTGACACAGGTGAATGCCCGCCCCTGTCCTGACCGCATTGAGTGTGTCCCCACCTTCGCTCACCCTGTCCCCTTCTTCTGCATAGTGTCCTGCTTGCTATTTCCAGTTCCCTTCATATGCAGCCTGGAGAGGTTACCTTTCATCATGAGGTCTTCCAGCCCACAGCTATTTACTAGGTTGACTCATATGAAAATGCTGGTTTGTAGGTTGAAAATAGTCAAATAATGGCAGTTTTATAAGATTGAATGTAAGCTTAGTGTCTTAAACCCCTGTGCCACTTATTGATGTATTTTACTTACCTTCTTTCTCTCTGTGTGTGAGTGTATTTGTGTGTGTATGCACGTGTTAATCAGGGTGAAGGTCACATAATTGACTTCTTTTTATAATAAACTTTGGAATAACTTTAATTTTATAAGAAAGTTTCAAAGTCGGTACAGAGAGTTCCTATAAACCTCTAATTCAGTTCCCCAATGTTATCTTTTCACATCAGCAGAGTACATTTGTCAAATTTAAGAAAACAATTTTGGACTATCTCCAGCAAGTTACTGGTTGCCTTCATCTCAGGTGTGGGTCACAGGACAGCTATTGGAACTGGGAGAACCAGCATTCACAAATCAGACTGTTCTGGAAAATTGAAAGGTGCTCAAGAATTTCAAAGGGTAGCACCAGGTCGTTGTGAAGGTGCTCTTAGAAGGTGTTCCTGGAGCAGTGGAGGTTCTCCCCTCAGATCCGGGGAAAATGGCTGAAATGATGGAGTCTGAGATTGAGCAAAGCTTCCAAACTGTTACTTCTTGGAAGAAAAATAAGGAACAAGAACAATTCCGTAAACTCTTTATTGGCAGCTTGAGCTCTGAAACCACAGAAGAAAGTCTGAGGAACTACTACAAGCAGTGGGGAAAGCTTATAAGCTGTGAGATCATAAGGGACCATGCAAGCAAAAGATCAAGAGGGTTTGGTTTTGTCACCTTTTCGTCCATGGCTGAAGTGGATGCTGCCATGGCTGCCAGACCTCATTCTAGTGATGGGAAAACAGTTGCCCCCAAACGTGCTGTCCCAAGAGAGGAATCTGGACAGCGAGGGGTTTTCCTGACTGTGAAGAAGCTGTTTGTTGGTGGAATTAAAGATACCGAGGAACATCATCTTAGAGATTACTTTGAGAAATATGGAAAAATCGATGCCATTGAGATAATTACTGATAGAGAGTCTGGAAGAAAAAGAGGGTTTGGATTTGTGACTTTTGATGGCTATGATCCCGTGGATAAGATTGTGTTGCAGAAAAATCATACCATCAATGGCCATCATGCAGAAATAAGAAAGGCCTTTTCTTGACCTAAAATGCAACAAGTCCAGAGTTCTAGGACTGGAAGGGAAGGCAAAGCTGGTTTTGGAGATTCTCCTGGTAATGATGGAAATGTTGGACCAGGGTCAGGATGAGGAAGTAGCTTTGGAGGACGATCTGATGGATTAAGAAGTGGTCGGTGGGCTTGGTCGTGGTTATAATAGGTAGGAAGTGGCAATTTGGGAGTTAGCCCTGGTTATGGAGGAGGAAAAGGAGCTTATGGTGGTGGAGGACTTGGCTATGGATAGACAAGAGGATCTTTAGCTTCCTATTTTACATGGACTTGACTGTATAAAGAGGGGATAAGAGCCCAGAGGTAACAGGGCAGCTTTAGTTTATCCAAATAATTAGTGACTTTAAGGAAACTCTTCTCTCAGTCATGCCATGACTGTGGCAGTGAGGTAGCAGAAGACACCAGGACAGATGCAGAGTCATTTGTGAATGGATTGGTTTACTTAAGAACATCACCTTACTATGGAGAAAAGAATGAAAAAAAAATTGCTTTTGAGACAGTTTCCCAACTTTTTGTTTCTTTTCAAGTAAGAGGATGGAAGAATCCCTTCTTTGATAACATTAAAACTGTTTTCTAGGATCATGGTATAATGAGACATTTAAAAAACTGAAGTGTCTTGTAGTATTAAGAAATTGTACATTTATGATTTAATAAAGACTTCTAAAGGAAAAACAGCAAAAAAAAAAAGAAAAAAGAAAAAAGAAAACAATTTTGGAACCTGATTAACTAAAACTCCAAGCTTTATTTGGATTCCATCAATTTTTCCATGAATGCCCTTTTCTGTTCCAGCAGCTGATTCTGCCTCCCAGGTACCACCTTGTATTTTATTGTTGTGTCTGCTTAGTCTCCTCTGGTCTATTAATTCAACCTTTCCTTATTTTCCATGATCTTGACAGTTTTGAAAAGTACTAGTCAGCTGTTTAGTAGAATGTCTCTCAACTTGGGATGGTCTGCTATGGGTTTTCAGGGAAAGTATCACCTTAGGTGGTTTATTATCCCCCATCTCAAGGGGTCATGATCTCAACTTTGCTTTTCCTGGAGATGTTAATGTCATCACTTGGTTAAAGCATCTGTTCAGTTGTTGGCCAAGTTTCTCCTCTGTAGAGATACTATATTTGGTCTCTGTTCATTTTTACATGTCACCACCAGCTAGACTAACAGTTCTTCATTTGGGAGCAGAAGCATGTTAATTCCTTTTGTACCTTTTCATCGCACCTAATGTTTTATACAGTGTACATGCTCACAGAAGTTAGTTGAGAGGTCATTAAATTCATGATTTAATATCAGTCTGGTGGAGGTGTTTTGTTTAAACAAACCAAAACAGCAAAATCCCAGCCCACTGCATTCTCCTTACAACTAGTTTGGTGGTCTTTGTTCACTGTACTTAACGGGTAAATTGTAAAATGACTTTAAATATTTTTCATCTAAACTACTATAAAGAAGGGATTACCTGCTGTCTTTGCTAAGATCAGAGTTTTGAGTTCAGGACTCAGGAAAATCTAAGTGTAAATTAGGCACACACACACATACACAGTTTGTAGCTTCTGCTGACTTGCAGCAAGGGTTGTCCCTGTTTGCGGAGACTCAAAATATTTGTCAGAAGTTTAGATAATTCTTGAATGTGTTGCCCGCAGGATTCCTAATGGTGCAAAGAATTGCCACTGTGAATGAAGTTATCAATCATTTTTAAGCTATTTTTCTATAAAGGTGTTTTGCAGGGCATGGGCGGCATGCTTTTGAGGAACTTAAATTTGATATGGCACTTGTAGAAGCATTTAGGACCTAAACTAAAGGAAAGCAAGAATATTACATTAGAGTTGAAAACTAAATGCTGTAAAAGTCAGACAAGAGGAGAGAGGGAGTAGTTCTTTTACAAATCCCTTTGAGAGAGACCTTACCACCTGGCCTTGTAGGGTTGATTCCTCTTTCTGCTGTGATTGAAAAGTTGGCATTCTATTCTGATGATTTAACCTTGGTTTGAAAGTTACACACAGGAATTAGTATCCCCTGATTTATTACTCTATTTAAAGAGGTTTCTTCTTTTTAATTTTTTTTAATATGGGTGAAAAAAATTCTGGCTTTTCAACAGTGTAGAATTGGTTCATGCTAGTTTTTCAATCTGAGAGTCTCATGATAGCTACACTTGCTTCATGCTTTATAATGTAATTTAATTTTTCATATCTTTCTTTTATTAGCTGTGAAGTAGGTTTAGAAAAAATAATTAGATTACGAGGTTAAACCATAGTTAAGATAAAAATGACGGTTCAATAAAAATAATGTTCAATAATTCCTATCTTCTGAAATAAAATACAGCCACTAAAAGATTAAATTCTGGTTTTATTCAAGTAAATTTTGCCTCTACACTGAAAATACTCAAGAAAGAAACCCCAAGAAAGGCACTTGGTTAGCATGAGAAAAGTACTGTAATACATAGAATTGTAATTTGTGAGATAGGATAGGAGCCACACTTGAGAAGGAGTAATGCACCTGAGTGGCTTGTCTTCTGTGGAAGGGGATGCACTGGGATTATTTGAGTTGCTGTCGTGGTGAGACTCCTAAGCTTGGTCTGACATTTTATGTGCAAAATTGGGAGTTTTCACCATTTGGGTAATCTTGGAATGCAGTGTCTCTTCATTAAAATGATCTGAAAATCAACACCAGATAGTGATAGTTCATGGTCACAGGGTCCTAAAATACTATGTGTAGAAGATGCTCCAGGCTCTAATCCTATGTTTTACCTAAGAAAGCAAAGCCTCAAAGGGTTAAGTAGCTTTCCTGAACTCACTATGTAGATGACAGATCCTCAGCACCTCCATCTAATGTTTTCTCCATTACATTGGATTGCCATTAGGATTGAATTTTTTGACTAAATAACTTTTCTCAAAGTAAAGCATGAATGTGATTTAAAGAGTCAAATAATATCCTTATGTTTAAGACTTGAGATGAAAATGAGTTCCACTCCATGTCCTACTCTTCCTTAGCTCTGAATCCTTTCCCAACAGGAAACCACCTTGAATTTTTCAAACTTATCTTCTGCTACTTAGCTTCATACTCAGATACTTAAATAGAGGCTTTTACTGTTCTTTAGCAATTTAAGAAAAAAAAAATTAGACATCTGTCAAAGTTGTTTTCCCTTATATTTCCTTTCCACAACTGAACTTGTACATTTTTTTGCAATTCTTGCCACTCCATTATAGAAATTCTATTTATTTAGCAAATATTTAGGGCTAAACTTCTCATTGTTTACAACTTGAGGGGATGGCATGAAATGCCAGCCACTGTCTGGCTCAAGGTGACTCCATCATTTTCCTGGTTATGATTAGAGTTCTTTTAATTCAGTGTTTTTCAAGGTGGGAGTTGCAGCCTGTTAGTTGTAAAATCAGTTTAGTGGGTTGTAGCCAACATTATAAAAATAGAAGAGAATTGGAAATATCGGAGTTCGATTTTTAAAATGTTTGATATAACTTTCGTTTTTAAAATAAAGCCACTAAGAGATTTAATTATGGCACATAATTAGGATAAATATTGGTTTATGAAACTTTCATACTAGATATACACATACATATACATATCAGAATATTTGTATTCTGTATGTGTGTATATGAGCTTCCCAGGTGGTGCTAGTGGTGAAGAACCCGCCTGGCAATGCAGGAGACAAGAGATGCACGTTCACTCCCTGAGTGGGGAAGATCCCCTGGAGAAGGGCATGGCAACCCACTCCATTATTCTTGCCTGGAGAATCCATGGACAGAGGAGCCTGGAGGGCCACAGTCCATAGGGTTGCAAAGAGTCGGCTGACACAACTGAAGTGACTTAGCATGCACACATGTGTATATGTATTTTGTATATTGAGTCCAAATGTAAAATGTGTTAGTTTGAACATATGAAATTGCTGTTTCTGTAGGTAAAAGATAAATATGGGGAATTTCATATGGTTTAACCTACTATGTCTTGTCTTAGCTCATGGACTAAATGTTTGGGAGACATTTAATCTCAGTTGTTTTATGCCAAATAATGAACTTTTTTTTTTTTTTGGCTATGTTTGATGTTTCTTCATCTTTAAAATAAGAATTATAATTGTATCTGCCTCAAAAAACAAAGAATAGACACAAGGAAACTGGGAGATGGTGGGATATATTTATTACCTTGATTATGGTGATAGAAACTTGGAGTATGGATATGTCCAAACTCATCAAATCATTTATATTAAATATGCATTTTTTTAATGTGTGTTCATTATATCTTAATAATGATGTTAAAATTTTTTTTTTACCTACTTCAAAGAAAAGATGTGAAGATGAAATTACTTAGGACCCTTTGCCTACAGTAAGCGCTCATGGTCATCAGCACCATCATCCCTTTACTTGCTTGCCTACGATGATCTTTGTTTCTCATTTCCTCTTGAGAGACCCGTTTTCAGCCTCATCAGAATTGTTACATCCATTGCTTCTCTTATCATATGGGTACCTCCACTCATCTTCAATCACAGAGTAGTAGAGCATTAGTGGAGACCTTCAAGATTGTGTGCTGAAACCAGTATTGTCCAAAGTGGGATGTGCATCTACATTCGTGCAAGATGGTTTGAGATGGCACACAAACAGGGCATCTGCCAGCATGGGTTCACACAATGGAACTGTGAATTCCTTCTCAACTTGCTTGCAATCCTTTTGGTTCATCCAGGAAAATGTACCAGTTTGGTGCTGGTCTCTCTTTAATACCTTCCTAACACTTGTTATTTTTTTTAAAAACAGAGATCGGGTCTTAGGCTCATAGCCTTTAGTACTCATCTAAGAGCATTGGCTAGAATTTAATAATAGGATTTTGTTCTCATGTTGCATATGTTGTTGTTGTTCAGTTGCTTAGTCATGTCTGACTCTTTGTGACCCCATGGACTGCAGCATGCCAGACTTCCCTGTCCTTCACCATCTCCTGGAGCTTACTCAAACTCATGTCCATCAAGTTGGTGATGGCATCCAACCATCTCCTCCTCTGTTGTCCCCTTCTCCTCCCACCTTTAAACTTTCTCAGTATCAGGGTCTTTTCTAATGAGTCAGCTCTTGGTGTCAGGCAGCCAAAGTATAGGAGCTTCAACTTCAGCATCAGTCCTTCCAATGAATATTCAGGGTTGATTTCCTTTAAGATTGACTGGTTTGATCTCCTTGCGGTCTCAAGAATCTTCTCCAACACCACAGTTTGAAAGCATCAATTCTTTGGTACTCAGTCCGAAGAATTGGTCCAACTCTCATATCCATACATGACTACTGGGAAAACCATAGCTTTGACTAGACAGACCTTTGTTGGCAAAGTAATGTCTCTGCTTTTTAATACACTGTCTAGGTTTGTCATAGTTTTTCTTCCAAGGAGCAAGTGTCTTTTAATTTTATGGCTGCAGTCACCATCTGCAGTGATTTTAGAGCCCAAGAAAATAAAGTCTGTCACTGTTTCCATTGTTTCCCCATCTATTTGCCATAATATGATGGGACCAGATGCCATGGTCTTTGTTTTATGAATGTTGAGTTTTAAGCCAGCTTTTTCACTCTCCTTTCACTTTCATCAAGAGGCTCTTTAGTATTTCTTCACTTTCTGCCATGAGGGTGGTGTCCTCTGCATATCTGAGGTTATTGATATTTCTCCTGGCAATCTTGATTCCAGCTTGTGCTTCATCCAGCCTGGCGTTTCACATGATGTTCTCTGCATATAAGTTAGATAAGCAGGATGAAAATATACAGCCTTGACATACTTCTTTTCCAATTTTGAACTGGTCTCTTATTTCATGTATGGTTCCAACTGTTGCTTCTTGACATGCATACAGACTTCTCAGGAGGCAGTTAAGGTGGTCTAGTATTCCCATCTCTTTAATAATAATTTTCTATAGTTTGTTGTGATACACACTGTCAATGGCTTTAGCCTAGTCAATGAAGCAGAAGTAGATGTTTTTCTGGAATTCTCGTTTTTTTTTTTTTTTCCTGTGATCCAGCGGATGTTGGCAATTTGATTTCTGGTTCCTCTGCCTTTTCTAAATCCAGCTTGAACATCTGAAAGTTCTCGGTTCATGTACTGCTGCAGCCTAGCTTGAATTACATATGTGGATGTGTATATAACTTTTGGATCATTGGCAAATGATATTGACTTTCATTTTGGAGATGATATAAAATTTCTTCTAAAAATAAATTTGGTATCAAACTATTCCACAAAGAGTATATGTGGTAAACCTGAGTATAGTCAAATACAGTGTACACGAATTACACAAGTCTAGCCCAGGCTGATTTAATCCTAAATGAGGTCCAAGGAGGTTAAGTGACTAACCCATCTGAGTGAGAAGCAGAGCCAGGGCCAGCCTTGTCTTGGTTATGTTCTTATCTCTCTCTGTAGTCATTGTGTTAGACTTGACATTCTAGGATGGTGTGTTAGAGAAAGCCTGTGTTAAAATAATGCACTGCTTTTCTTCTGATGTGCTTTTCTGTTCAAGAGTTTGTTGTTTCTGGGGTTTGCCTTGAATCCACTCATGCCTGCAATTAAGATATCCATTTCAGTCTGAGTTGGATCTTGGGTAGCTACTTTGACCTATCACTGTCTACATGTACCTTATCTCTGTTTTTCTCTTAGTTGTACAATACTATCCATCTTCCAGTATTGAGTTGTTCTTTGCTTCTTAGATGTCTTCTGGGATTGTATCAGATTCACAACCTGGGTCCTTGGTGATAGGAAAATGGCACAGATGGTATTAAGAGCACTGTGCTCTGTGCTGACCATTACTGAAGAGGGGTTGACTTTTTCCCCTGGCTCTGTTATTCTCTATGTAAAATGGGTGGGGTTGTGAGTTGGGTAACCTCAAGACCTGTTCATCTTTATCACCCTCTCATCTCATTATTCATTCATTCTGTAGGTGTTTATTGAGCACCTTCTCTGTGCCAGGAACTTGTTGGAGCAGTTGAGAATGCTGGGCATGTACCAGTGGATGGGAGAATTTACATTTTTGTTGGGGAAGTTTATAGTTGGAGAGGATGATGAATAAATTTTAAAAATATTAAATGGGAACATTTCCTATGGTCCCAATAAAACAGGGAGGTGGATTAGAGAGTGACTTGGAGGAAGAGGCCCGATTTTGACAAGTGGACCAGGAAAGGCCTCTTCAGAAAGGCAACTCTTGAATAAAGATGCAAGAGAGGTGGGCCAGGCAGAAAGAACAGCAGTGACCCCAGGCAAGTTCAAGGGAGAGAAAGACAAGAAGGCCTGGATAGGAATGTGGGGAGAGGAAGGCTGAAGGAGAAGAAGGGGGTCAGAGCCAGTTTGGAGATGGTGAAATCTGGTAAGGAGTTTGTATTTGATTCTACATGCTAAGGGAAACCAGTGAAACTGGTGACAGCTTTTGAGTAGTGGAATGATGGAATCTGATTGGTGTTTTTTAAAACCACCCTGACTGCAGGTTGGAAATCCAGCAAGCAGAAATAGAAGCAGGGATCCAGTTAGAAGGTCATGGTGGTAACCGCTGAGATTAGATGTGGCGGTGTGAACTAGGGAGTGGGCAGTAAAGATATAAGGAAGTGGAGAGACTCAGGCTGTGTGTTTAATATCAATTGAGTGCTTGAAAGTCAGTTGGCTGCAGGAATGGAGGAAAGACAGGAATCAAAGATGAGTCCTAAGATAGTGATGACATTTATGGCTCTGGAAAGACACAGCTCCTTTTGCTTTTGAGGACCTCCTTGTGCCGTCAGTTTGCCTGGTCTGTTTATGCACATTGCTGTGTCTAGCCTCTTCCAGGGAACAAGAGCCCTCCGGTGCCTCTGGCTGCCTTGAAGGCTCTCAAATTCTTCTTTATCAGACCTGCATTCCTCATGCTGAACATTAGGCCTGGGTTATACCCTCTGAGGAGGTGGTTATATCGAGGTCCTAGTGGGCAGGGCAGATGGCACTATTAATTCATGCCTCTGTTATGAGAATTGATGGCCAGTAGCCAGGATGCCATGTTGATATTTATGACTGGTTTCTATGAGGAATTCAGGCTCTCAAAAAATGCATTGTATTCTGTTTTCCAAGGAAAAGTTGAAGACGGGCTATTTTTTTCCCCCTTTCATTTTCCCCACATATAATACAAGTTGCATTACAATAAATTCAGTCGGTTCAAATGTTTTTCATCTGAAAAATTGAATACATTCCTTTTTTTTTCCCCGCCTAACTGCAAGGGGTGAACTTTTATATTTTTATGAGCTTTGTTGTTTTTACTTGTCACAGTTGCTGGTATTAGTTCACTAGTAAGTAATGACTTTTCTGTATTGAGAAAGACAGATGACTTATTAGATGTCAGAGGCCATCTGAAACATTTTCAACTCAGCATTTTTAATAGCTGTTCTTTCTTTGATTTGTTTTCCTTTTTTCTCTTGTTTCCCCTCCTCCAGCTAGCATGCACTTTTTTGTCCCCCACCCCCTCCTTTCTCCTTTTCTCCCTCAGTCATCAGCACTTCTGTGTATCTTTTGCATGTTTCGGCTGTATAATATCCCCTAGTCCTTGGGAACCATAGACAGTTTGTAACTTTTCCTGCAGTTGTACTCCTGGACTTCCTGCGGAGGACATATGTGGGTATGAATCCATCCTTTAAAAAAATACATATGTGTATGTATGTATGTGTGTGTATACATGCTGGACTGTGTCTGGGGCCAGCATATACTCCTGACCTCACGGGCAACTTTTTTAATCCTCTGACTGCTGTTCACTTTGGGGGTCTTTGGATGACCTAAAACAGTCTCTCCTCCCTCCTTTTCACCTACTGTTAACATGGATTCGGTATGTTACTCTACCAGACTCCTTGAACGTCATTTTGTTGTGCTCAGAGTCTCAGAAAGGTCTATTGATTAAATGAACATCATTCAAACAGAAATGTCAATGTTGGTACAGTCCGCTTATATAGTAAAAATGGACATTGAGTGGGGCAGTATCATGTTACTATGTCATTGTGCCTAGCACATACCAGGTGTCCAGTGAATATTTGTTGTATTAATGAATGTCCACTTAGATGATAATTAGGAGTTTCAGTGGGTGGGATCATTTTAGGGACAGTGAGTAAGACAGACCTTCCTCTAATGGAAACATGCATTCTACTAAGGAAGGAGACATGCAAACAAGATAGATGTCAGAGAGTGATGAGTGCTAGGCTGAGGTTTGAGGTAGGGTGATGTGCTGTTTGTTAGGGAGGGTGTGGCCAGGGGGTCAGGGAAAGCTCTGATAAGACGGTGTTGAAGGCTGCGATCTGAGTGACAACAAGGAGCCTGTCAAAGGAAGATCCGGGGTAGGTGAGATTCAGGTCAAGAGAACAGACAGTGCTGAGGCTCTGGGCGGGTCTGTTCAGTGTGTGACTGAGGCAGCAGCCAAAACCAGCCCCCTACTGCTGTGGGAAGCAGCTCACTGTGGCATGCTGTGGGGTCAGAGAGGTGCACAGAGCCAGACCAGGTGGGACCTTCTGCCCCAAATAAATCCACACTGCTTAATTTGATTTGCAGTGGGAAGCCTTTTGAGGGTTTTAAGTGGGGGCATGGCTCAAATTTTTAACATATCACTCTGGCTGGTGTGTGGAGAATGGACTGTAGAGAGGCAGAATAAAAACTGCAGTGGTATGTACTGGGTATTTGCATTTTAAGGATTTTTTTTTTTTTTTCAAGAATTCACCAGAGCTTTGGATGGGGAGTGTAGCTTGCTTGCTTTTACTCATTGTGCTGAGGAAGAGACTTCTGGTTGCTTCCCTTATTGATTCTCTCTATCCTCTTACTAACAAGATCCTTGGTTTTTAGCTGTGTGAACTGCCACCCCCTCCTCCCTTGCAGCTAGGACCTAGGCGTGGTCATATGAAAATATCATGTGAAACTTCCAGAGAGTTGTTTTAAAAGGGATAGGTGTTTCTTTTTTGTTTTCTCCCATTCTGCTGCATGGAGCTGGTTGTAATGGCTGGAACACCAGCATTTCTGTTGGATCATGAGGACTGGGGCCACATGCTAGAGATGGCAGAGCATAGAATTGGAAGGAACTTGTGTCTCTGATGACCTTTTGGAGCTTCCATGCCAGCTCTGGACTGGCATACCTTTGGATATCTTTTATGTACCTTTGGACTTCTTTTATGCAAGAGAGATAAACTTGTATCTTGTTTAGGCCATTGATAATTTACTGTTTTGTTTTTGTTTCAAACATAATCTTGATACAGGTATTATTTTGTAATAGACTTAACAGAATAATGAGAATAGTAGTATTTGGTGTTGTCTATGTACTGTACTGTTCTAAGTACTTTACAAACGTTTTCCCTTAAATCTCACTAGAATTATTTAGTACTTATATCTAGGACTCCATGGCACAGAAATGTTTAGTAACTGGCCCCAGGCGACAGAGCTAGTAAACTGCAGGACCTGATTTCAGCTCTGGTTCATTTGAGTCTAGACTCTTCCTGTATTACTTTGCTAGACTGCCACATTCTTGGCAATGACTTTGAAACCTCTTTTTCAATCATTTAGAGGCTAAGGCCAGAGGGACGATTCAGCAGGCAGATTGGTGTCATGTATCTGTCAGGGCAGGCAAGTGCTGTAACCAAAGTTCCAGGGCTTAATGCAATAGAAACTGATTTATCACTGACATAAAATCCAACTGATTTTTGGGATGGAGAGAGGTTGTGTTCCACACAGTGACTCAGGGACCCAGACTTTCTGTCCTTTCCCACTTCCTTCTGACTCCTTTCTCCCTGTGACTGGGGACTTAGAATTCTCTGCTGGAGGCTTTTCACCAGTCAGCACCAAGAGGAAGAGGGAAAATGTGGAAGGGACTCTCTGGGAAGTTTTGATGGGCCAGGCTTGGAGGAGGCATATGTCACTTCCCACCGTCTGTTGGCTGGAACTCAGTCATACGCAGGGAGGCTGGGAGATGTAGTTCAGTTTCATGCCCAGGATGTAGAGTAAATGAATTGGGATGAGCACACAGTAATCTCTGCTCCATGTGGCTGTTAGGAGTTGGGGTTCTGGCATCAATCCCCTTGCATTTATATCCCTGCCTTGCTGTTTATTAGCTATGTGACCTTGGGTAAGCCACTTAACCTCTCTTTTACTTCTGTTTTTTATGTGTACACTGGAGATAAGAGTAGAGCTATTTGGGGGATTAAATGAGTTAATGTGGGGTGTACAGTCCTTAAAGCAGCGCCTGAGACATGGGAAGTGCTCTGTAATTGTGAGCTGTTTTTACGTAAGACAGGGCACTTTGCTCAGACCTAAGTTTGTGAATCTCTTTTTGAAGATAATTTTCTTATTGAGCCCTGGTGTGGATGTGTACCACAGAAAATATTTTGGGGGACCACACATCCCATTTTAAGGGAAACTGGTGTGAGAGTGTCAGGGGTCCTGGGACTTGCTCTTCTCTCTCTTATGTGAATGCTGTCAGCCTCTCTGGAAGGGCCAGTTAGGACTGCTTCCTGGTGCTTGATCTGTAGGTGGAGTTGGAAACTGAGGTCTCATGTCCAATCTCTTGCCTGCTGTGAGGAAACTGGCCCAGGCAGTTCCTCCTGCTTGGATCCCTTCTAGGACAACCAAAATCTCACCTGCTCCTGAAGCCCCAGCTCAGTGTCACCTTATTCTTAAAGCCCTGGCTGGAGCCTGCACCGCACTGCTTCCTCCCTTCACTGTGATCCTTCTAGTCCAGCACTGATGCCCCGTGTCGCATGGGGATGCATCAACTATAGACTGTGTCCAACCAAAAGGAAGCTTCTTGAGGGCATATGTCCACCTTCCTCTTCCCCATGTGCCTCGTTTCCCTTGGATACAGGGGAAGGCCCTTCATAAATGCTTGTTGAGTTCAAGTATTCTTTTTTACTCTCTACATACGTGTGGAGTTTTGTGAATGTGGTCTTTACTCTGAATCAGTGCCAGATAAATTGGTAGGTAGTTGGGAATAAAAATGAGTGGATTCTTTTTTATTTACACTGTTTAATATTCATGTGGGGATTTTGGACTTCTTTCAGCTCAGCGGTTGTAAAATTCTGTTTTAATTTCTGCCATTATCATAAACAGCATCCTCTGGTTATTATCTGGGTAGAGGATGCTGCAGCCGAGGACTCTGTTGAGTTAAGATGAAACAAATGGCCAGGGGAGGACATAGAAGCATTGTCACTGTTGCTTCGCAGTTCATTTCCTTGGCTAGGAAGTCCATTCGGGGACTGGTGTTGGTACACTTCACCTGTGGGTTTAGGGGCCCATCTGTGCATGTCTATCTGTTTTTGGTAACTCACAGGAAAGCTCTCACCTTTCTCTCTGAGTATTTGTATATACACACATCTATAAAAATAAAATTACCAGCAAAATCACTGAAAATAAAGGTTAGCAAATCCTGTTCATGGAAACTGCAATATATAGTTTAAACAGGAAATGGAGTTTAGTTATTAAGCTTGTGTAGATTCCTTGGTATACTGAACATTTCTTGCGGTTCTATTATTTGTATTTTATTCTCAAATATTTTAAGAAGATAAGCTTCTAAATTCACTTTGGGGCTCCGTGTCATCAAATCTCATCACCAGTCACTTAGATCCCTAATTAACTTATACTCTGTAGACCCATTTCTTTGCTTCTATTTCCCTCCACTCTCTCTAATGTGCTGTGAGTTACACTGGAAGGAACAATAAGATTTAAGAGAAGAATTAATTTAGAAAGTTAGGAATAGAAGAGATAAGGGAAAATGAGAAAAAGCGGCTTAGTATTTTGTCTTGTAAATGGCTTTCCTCTCGTAGGCTAAGAAGCCCATTTATCCAAGGAGAGGAGGAATGTTAATGAAATAGATCATGAACATAGCTATTACAGTAATGAATTTTAACACTCACTTTGTTATGTGATATTTTATTTATGAGCTCCTTGATCATTCAGATAAAGACAAGAAGTTTATGGCACTAGATTATGTCTTGTTTTCATAAACATATTCAGTAGTTTAATAAACATAATTTATTTTTTTCTCCTTAAAAATAAGCAAAATTTATGAGAGATTATCTTAGGGTTAATGAAGTCTAACATTAAGGAAATATTACCCTATAATATTGGAGCCTTCAGAGCTGGAGTTGTAATTGCTTAATGCTTTTTTCTACAGGCTATTTTTATAAAGTACATGCTTTGTACCATTAATCCAGTTTTTACAAGTTACACTTAGACCAATTCATTGGGAATTATGTATCCATGTTTATATTTTTCAGTCACTGCTTTCATTAAAAGATGTAGTAAAGAGTTGAAAATTTAATGTAGAAAGAGGGGGGAAAAGATAATTATGTGTATTTGCTTGTGGGAAGGTGCAGCGCATATATTATCACCGCTTTCCGTCTTTGAAACCAATTCCCCCTTGTGGCTGTCTTCACTACAGGTGAGAATTTAGTGATTGGTGGTCCCCAGGAGGACAGAAATGTAAATTCCTATTGAAAGCCGTCAATAGTTAAAATTTGGAGCCCCATTAATATAGTTCAAGTCAGAATGCACTTAAGTAATGAAAAGCCCAGACGGTGGCCTGGAGTTTCCCCTTCCTCCATCAGGCCTGCCAATTAGCCCAGAGTAATGGATGCCCAGACCCCAGGACAGGACTGAGAGTGGCTGGTAAGGGCAGCCGGGGAAGTGCACTATGGATTTTGGTCATGTGTATTTGACTGTGTCAGCTCATTCTTTTTTGAAACTGAATTTAATGTGTTGAAAATACCCTCTTGATGAATTAATGAACTAAAAAGAGGTATTGATATTCAAATAGCAGTGGAAGCAAAGCCTCCTGTCACCATCATCACCCTTCTTTGGCCCATCCCCATATTTTATAATAGCTTAGCATGGGCAGAGTGGAAAGGAATCTTAGCTGGTTTCTCATTCCTCACTGCTGATGGGTAGATATAGAAGGATGAGGGTGGTGGATAAAGACCTCAGCTCCATCAGTGAATCTTTCCATCTACAGATAACGCTTTACTGAGTTTTCCCCACCCCTTTTCATGCTGGCCTTTGTACTATTTTAATGTTCTTTGGCATCAAGGTAAATATGATCCTGGGTGTGTATTTGTGACAGAGAAAAATCAGGGATCAGGGAAGTGGTATAGACTTGAGTTGTACTATAGTCTCTGTGAGGAGGTAGGTGCTATCTTGTCCTTCACTCTGGAGAACTAGAGTTTGATTTGATCATTCATTCATTTATAAAAATAGTCATTGAGAATTCAGTGAGAAATTTTGTTGCTCTAGACCTAAGGATCCAATTTTTAAATTATTTTTATTTATTTTTTTAAAAATTATTGAAATATAGTTCATTTACAATGTGGTGCTACTTTTGTGTTTACAGAGAAGTGAATCAGATTTACATAAATGTGTCAGGCTCTTGTGTGTTTGGGACTCACTGTTTAGGTATGTTCAAACAGCATTTAGAAGTTAAAGAAGCATTCCTCAAAAAGTTAAAGATAGGATTATTGTATGATCTAGCAGTTCCACTTCTAAGTATATATCCCCCAAAATCGAAACCAAGGACAAGAACAGATACTTACACACCCATGTTCATAGCAGCATTATTCATAATAGTTAAAAGGTAGAAACAATCCATATGTCTGTCTGATGAAATGATAAAATGTGTGTACATGTACACACAGGGGAATACTCCTCAGCCATGTAAAGGAAGAAGATTCTGATACTTGCTACAGTGTGGATGAGCCTTGAACACATGCTAAGTGAAAGAAGCCAGATTCAAGAGGACAAATGTTGTATGATGTCATTTATATGTGACGGCATTCGTAGAGACAGAAAGTGGAACAATGGTTACCACTGGTTGAGAGAGGGAGAATGGGGGGGTTATTGTTTAATGGGGACAGAGTTTCTGTTGGGGATGATGAAAAAGTTCTGAAAATGAACAGTGGTGATAGTTGAGAACAATGTGAATATATTTAATGCCATTGAACTGTACATTTCAGAATGGTTATGATAGTAAATTTGATGGTATGTATAATTTATTGCAATATGAAATGGAGGACTATCTGAGAAGGAAGTGTGTTAGGAAAATTTATTTCCCCTAAAATTATTAGGGGAAATTATTTTCCCTAAAAAATTAATTCCCCGAGGTTTTGGCATACCTTTTTGAAGGATATCAAAGTTTTGCTTCTCAAACAGCAGTAAGTGGATAGGGTAATATATGGCACAAGGGCTTAGGTGTTCTTTTTAGTCACTAGGTAAGTGTCAGAGTCATGTTTAATAAAGATGTGCAATGCCTGGATTCTTGATTGGAGTATTAACACAGAGGCCTGTGTCACATTCATTTTGTAAAATGTTATTGGTTTTGGAGCTGGATCACCTGGATTTGAATCTTGGCTCCCCCAGTTACCAGCTGCTATGCTTGAACAAAGTACAAACTTCTCTGAGCTACAATTATCTGTAAAATGGGCTTAGTAAGAATATCTGTCTTACAATAATGTGGGGATATTAAATAAGGCAACACAGATGAAGTTATTAGAATACACGGTACATAGTAAACCCTCAATAAATGTTATATGTTATTATTATTGTTTGGATAACTAACTGTGTATAATCTCAACTATGATCAGATTTATCAAAAACTCCAATGTAACCTGTTCATCTACTTTCTACCACTGTCTTTACCAGAGAGGCTCCGTTTTATGGGCAGCATTAATTTGACCAGAAAGAAGGGACACCTCATTTCTTCCTACCAGCAAAGAATCTGACTCCCTGAAGGAATTACCATCTATTTTACTTCAATCAGCTGATGGGTGTGCATACATTATCCCATTCTTATTTAAATTTTTAGATTTTGCCAGAATGCCCAGGAAACAGGGTATCTTGGATAATTTAATTTTCTGACTAACCAATGCCTGCAAGATACCACTTTAACTTAAGGTTTTGTTTGTGAGAAGTTTTTCTAAAGTCTGGCAATGACCTTTGTTTCCTTAGAAAGTATAGTGAATAATAAAATTTAATTTTCCCTTGACAATGAATGGTTTCAGAACCATTTCAGAAAATCTTTTCATATTGGTCAGAAATATAAATGTTCATCTAGAAGACTGGGCTGCCTGTATACTGAGTCAGGACTATCCAAAGACAGATTTTCTTTTTTTTTCAAAGACAGATTTTTAATAATGCCCTTTAAAAAACACAAACTCAGTCTTTGTAGCTTTCCCTTAAAATTAAGAGTATGGGAAAAAAATCATGATTGCTAGTTTTGGATTTAGTTTTCTTCTTAATACATTTCGGGAAGATCTTTCTCATCACAACCCTTCAAGTAGTCACACATAGTGGGTGTTGCCTTGAAAAGAATAACTGCTTTATTATCAGAATCAAGGATGAGACTGAGGAAAATGTTTAATACCTGGGTAAACAAGAGACACCCAGTCTAGTATAATAGAGCTAAAATAAGAAATCTTTCTTATTTCTCCATGCAGCAAGTTCTATCCAATTTCAAGTCAATATAAATGTTTTTTTTGGGGGGGGAGGGTGGGCTGAGTTAGAGGAGAAATCTAAAGCCTGGTTGGGAGGAGTGTGTTGCATTGGATAGAGCATTGGAGTTGAGGAGATTGAATTCCAACCTTAGTCCCACCTTGCTTGTCTGTGTGACCCTGGATGGCTGGGGTCCTCTCTGAACCTCAGCTCTCTCTAGCTGAAGGTGCAAAAGTACTGACTTGATGCTTTCCAAGGTGCCTTCTGCTTGAACATGTAGACTGAGGATTACTGTGAGGTATCCAAGTTGCTGTCTACCTTTATTTACTCTTTCATAGTAATTTGGAGCCTTCTGAAACCAAATGTCAATGAATCTGGCTTCGTAGCGTTGTTGTGCGAGGGGCTGGCAGAAGACTCCAGATTCATTTCAGCCTTGCTTTCCCTATTCGTCTTCAGTTTCACTCTTGCCTGGTTTAGCCTCTCATTTTCTTCCTGTCTTCAGTCTGCTTACTCCTTCCTGCTCGAGGCTCCTCCTTAGCCCGTCTCGATTATTGATTAGAAATCACCAAATAGTTTCTGTAACCATGTCATCAGTGACTGCCAAGGCTCTTGTCATTATTCCAGCCACACAGGGGGAAAATGACTGGGGGAAAAGGGCATTTTCCAGCTCAGGTGCAAAGCATTCTAAAGTGTGGCTTAAGCTGGCGCTTTTCACTTAAACCTCTTCTGAAAGTGCTTATGCAAAAGCAGCCGACTCCAGCCAGTGAACTATTTCCCAGAGCCCCCAGCTTAGATTCTCTTAATTTTCCATATTTCTTGAGCTTGCCCTTGCTGCTTTCCTGCCTGATGCACGCTAGAGAGGAAGTACACAAAGGAATTGTGCAAAGTTTGGAAGCAACTGGCAGGTGGGTTTGCATTTTTCCAGGTTAATTCACTTGATGAAAAGCTGCTGTGGGTGATGTGTCATATATCAAAGGCAGGGCATCAGTAATCTTTGCTCAAGGGCACGGCTAACAGACAGATAGACGGGAGAATGAGATGGAAAAAAGCAACTCATCCTTTTCTGCTAACACCACGAAGGAGATAAAGGAAGATTTATGAGTCATCTCGGACCACATACCAGCAAGCAGCATACCGTATTTTTCACATGTTCCCAAAATTGGTGGTGGAAGGCAGTATGCTTGTCACAGTGTCCATCCGGCGTTTTTGAAAACAATGGGATCCTTGAAGTCTCTAGCTGTGGAGTCAGCTCTTTGCCCGCCCTGCAAAGAGGTGTTAGAGTGTGTGTGTGTGTGTTCAAAGCATTTCTGCCCTCTCTAAGCACATGATATCATGATCTGTAGTTTAATAATGTGACCTCTACAGAATAAAAAATAAGATTCCCTGAAACAGACATGACTGATTTGCAGGCACTTAGATGGTGACTCGGTAAAGACTTTTTCAGCTACCTCTCACCTAGTGAATTTCACTTTGGTGATAGGCAACCTCACATAGTAACTGCTTTGTGGTATAAGGAAGCTGAGGAGATGATTCTGTTGTTTTTCTTTTCCTTTCCTACCTCTCAGATGAGTCAACCCCTGCGGGATACAACAAAGATTTGCAGCCCAGGTTGATTTGAATGGGCCATTTTGTGTGGAGTTAACCAGAACACTCGTTCCTGGGAGGGCTCAGAGCTTCTTTATTCAGGCAGCCCGGCAGCTGACTCGGGAAGTGTTGTGTAGAACAATTGATGGGAGTGGGAAGAGGTTTCTTAATATTCCTCTCCCCCGCCTTGAAAAAGGCACCTGGATTGCAGCTGGATCACGCCTGGGACTGTGACTATTTACTTCACATAGCAGTTTAAAAAGTATGGTGAATTAAAAACAAAGCCAAACAGATTTTGAATTTCTTCTAAGGCCTCTGCAGTATGCTTTTTTTTTTTCTTTTTGAGAGGCACACAATTAACATTCTGTGCAGAAGGGCATGATTGATTCTGCACAGTGGTGGCTATATGAGCAAACCTCATTTAGACAGCTGAGTGAAATATACAGGGTAGAGGAATTTATGGGACCCAGAGACGCTCACATGCAGAATGAAAAGGAGCCACTTCCCCTCTCCTCTCCAGCCCCTGTGTCCCCATTCTTCACGTGCTCAGAATGGCTCCCCTCCAGCCACTGGGGTGCCCCCTTGGTGTGATGGTGCTGAGCCTGACATGACCCGGCAGAGAAGATGGAATGCCACTTCATCATGCAGCCCTCCTGTGGGAAGCATGGAGTGTGTAATCAGAGAGACAGGAGGAGCTCTCAGAATCTGTTATGTGAGGCTGACAAGGTGAGGAGGTAGATAGTGGTGGCTCTAGGTGCTACACCGTATCCTGAAAAACAGCTTGCCCATGTGCTCTGGGCTTCTGCACTGACCTTCGCAGGATAGACTGTTGGGAGGCTTGAGTGTCTACCTCAAAACAATACAGGCCACTTTCTTAGAAAAACCACCAACTTTGTTTCACAAAGGAAGTTCAGGAATCAATTTGGGCACATGCACCCAAGTGTCTGCCACATAGTAGGTCCTCTGTAAACAGTTGCTGCACTGAATTGACTTAATTCTCATGAGGATGTGGCTCTCACAAGAGGAAGCACTTTTATCCATTCTCTTGGCTGCTTGATCCCCAGTGTTGTGGGTAGCATCCTGTACAAAGCATTTGCTCGATAAGCATTTGTTGCAAGAAATGAAAGAAGGAACTCTCAGATTGATGTTTGGTAGTCAGGGTTTCTCATTTCCCTTGTGGCTTATATGTAGGATGGCTCTCAGCTAAGGTAGAAAATGAAAGGGAAGTTTGTCTGTTTTTTGTTTTGAGCCCCTCCCTGGGGTTCAGATCCTTTTCTATTGCCTTGTACCTGACTTTCATGCACCTGCTAGGGTCCTTTGCTAGGCTCACCTTTATGTTTTGATTTCTTAAACCAAATTCATGTCCATTTAATGACTCTGTCTTAATGCTGCCTGGAAGACTGATAACATTTATTCATATCCCAGTATAAATTCGGGTATGAATTATTGAGATTTCTACTTCAAGGAATAATTCAAATGTTTAAGAAGCTTCTTTTCCTGATCTATTTGTCCTTTGTGTTTTTGGTACCTGTGGTAGACTTTAAAGTGTCCTTCCGCAAGATGTAAAATTTTAGTCCCTTGAACCTGTAAGCATTACCTTACATGGCATTAAGTTCAGGTCCTTGAGATGGGGAGATTATATCCTGGGTTATATGAATAGGTTCTAAATTGAATCACATATATCCTATGAGGGACTTCCCTAGTGGCCTAGGGGTAAAGAATCCGCCTGCCAAGCAGGAGATACAGGTTCGGTCCCAGGGTCAGGAAGATCCCCTGGAGGAGGAAATGGCAACCCATTCCAGTATTCTCGCCTGGGGAATCCCATGGACAGAGGAGCATGGAGGGCTACAGTCCATGGGATTGCAAAGAGTTGGACATGACTTAGCAACTCAACCACCACCACCATCCTTAGGAGGGGGAGGGGCAGAAGGATATTTGATCCATACACAGAGAAGGTGATGTGATGGCAGACCAGAGACAAAGATGCTGGCTTTGGAGATTAGAGGAGGTGGCTACAAGCCAGGGAGTGCTGGCAGGTGTCAGAAGCTGGAACGGGCATGGAACAGGTTCTCCCTGAGAGCTTCTGGAGGGAGTGTGGCCCAACTGAAATCTTGATCAGGCCCAATGGCACTGATTTCAGACTTTTTTGCCTCCAGAACTGTGGAAGAATGTATTTCTGTGGTTTGGTATCCCAGTGATAGGAATCTCATACAGCCCCTAATGGCCTAGAGGCTGAATGGATATCAGCATTGGGCAGCTCATTTGCACCCATTGCTATACTTTATAGGTGGGGCCCATAAAGGCCAGAAAAGGGACAAATTATTCTACAAATAGCCTTAGTAATTTCTCTGCTATGCTTTATCATTATCGTGTTCCCTTAAGAACCTTGTACTTTGGGTGGATAATAGTCACCCCATTATACAAGTGAGGGAACCACCAGGTTGAAATATACTTAAGATATTCACTTACTTAAGATATTCAGTAAACTTAAGATATTAAGTTTAACTTAACTTATTATACTTAAGATATTCAGTAAACACTGGAGTTTGTATTTGAATGTAAATATTCCAGATCTTACTCCTGTGGGTTCCTCCTGACATGCTGTTAGTTTTCATTTCTGTTCATGTACCGCTTTTCAGAGTCTTGAGCTAAAGTCAGACTTAGGTATTTCTCTGCTTTGTCGCTATTCTTCGATTGTAGTCCCTGAGTCTCAGCTTCTGTTACATTAATTAAACCTCACTGAACCTACAAAAGTCTACTGTTATGTCAGAGTGTTGACTCTGATAGCCAGGTAGCTCTTTGGGGTTCTTTAGTGTAAAAAGCTGGAGAAGGAAATGGCAACCCACTTCAGTGTTCTTGCCTGGAGAATCCCAGGGACGGAGGAGCCTGGTGGGCTGCCGTCTATGGGGTTGCACAGAGTTGGACACAACTGAAGCAACTTAGCAACAGCAACAGCAGTGTAAAAAGCAGCTGTGTTATATAGTAAAATGCAATGGTGTGTGTGTGTGTGTGTGTGTGTGTGATCGGGGTTGGGGAGAGAGGGAGATTTGGAATAAACATGTAGGTATAATTGTGAGTTGCAAACTAAAAATCCTTTTGTTGTTCTGTCACTAAGTCATGTCCGACTCTTTGTGACCCCATGAACTGCAGCACACTAGGCTCCCTTGTCCTTCACTATCTCCCAGAGTTTGCTCAAACTCATATCCATTGAGTTGGTGATGCCATCCAACCATCTCATCATCTGTTGCCCCCTTCTCCTCCTGCCCTCAATCTTTCTCAGCATCAAGGTCTTTTCCAATGAATCAGGGTTATAATTTTTTTTTGAACTACTAAACATAACTCCTAGACAGCCTTTTTTTCAGATAGATAGATTTTCTTGAACCAGCCAGTGCTTGCAATTCAGACCTGAGATATCAGTGTTGAAAGAACACTTACTCTTAGAAGTCAGACTTAATGGAAGCTGGAACTCATCAGGGACGGGCCAAGTGTGCATGTCCTATGAAACCTGTGGGATTTGAGGGAGTGTTTTGATTGCAGAAACTGCAATCAGAGGTTTGTTGCAGCCTTCATGCTGTCAGATGGGGGAAATTTAACTTTGAGTACAGCTACTGGAGACACACAAATCACCATCTTCACGTGTGGCAGTCTTTGTCACTTCCAGAAAGTTACAAAATTATGTCAGAGGAGTGGAGTGTAACACTACTACTTGGATGGTTACTTACAAGAAAAACGTTCCAAATCTGAGAATTATTAAGAAGTGAGAAAATTCCTTAATTGCAACAAGTTACCCACTGCACAGAAAGACTCTGTGGCAGAGAAAATTGGCAGTGTTCTGATGATCAGACTGAACAGCTGGAAGACTCCTATTCAAACTACTTTTCCAGTAATAAAGCTAATAATTTTCTCACAGACTGCTGCGATAGCCATAATTCTGTTTTGTTAAGATGTCTGTTTTCTATACTTGACTGAATATGCACATGCTTATTTTTGGCCCATCATAGTTATAAATAATGTGTGCGTGTGTAACTGTAGTTTTAAAATTTTTTGTCTTTTATTCCATTTCTCCTTTTATTTTTTATGAAGTGTCTCCCTGTATTTTAAAGTTTTTAATACATCAAAAATGTCTAAGTGACATTAATCTTTGTTTTCAGTGGCTCATGCCAGGCAGAGCACCTTCTTCCCTATTTTCTTTATCTTGTGTATCTATTTGATCAAGAGCTGCATAAACATTTTAATTTAAAAATTTACTGAAAAACATTGTTTCCATGGTGGTAGTGGTTGAACTCTACATTTAAAGATGGTAAAAATGGAAACTTCTGTTATGTATATCATACCACAATTGAAAAAATAGTTATATGTGCACAGTGAAAACTGCAAAAGGTATCAACAACAAAAAAATCTTTTCCCCCCGACAACCTTCCCTTTCCCAGAAGCCACCATCACTAACAACTCTTGTATAGCCTTCCAGAAACTTGACATTTCTATTCAAGCATAGGATTATGTTTTGAAAGAATTGTGTAATGGGAAAATAAAGCCAGATTGGTTCTGTGCAGGCTAGGGTAGGGAAGGGGGGGGAATGATGGATGAGAGAGGGAGATGGGTGGGGGAGGTGAGATTGGTGTTGACCAAGTTCTAATTCTGAACATTTGTGTAAACCCTTCTCCATGGTCTCACGCCATGCTGTTTCATCAAGGGTTAGGGAGTGGAACTTGGAAGTTGTGGGAAGCCAGGAAGAGAATGTGAGTTCCAGAGCTGTTGTTTGTTGTGGTCCAGAGGGAGAGAGCTGTGAGTAATGGGGCGCAGTTAAGCAGAGAGGAATTTAGGCTGGGAAAATCAGGACAGATTTCACAATGGGGAGAGTGTGTGGATATATCTCTGGGGAGGTAAGGGAAGCCTTGCCATTGGAGGCGCTGGAGGCGAGACTTGACGCAAAGCATGAGAAAATGGATGACAGGGAACCATCCCTGGGGGTTGGTGCAGCGACCTTAATCAGGCTCTTTCCTGCCTAGCTCTGGATTCACTGATTCAATCTCAAATGATCCAAGGGAGAGGAACAATTGCTTGGAAAATGGCCTTAGGGAGTGATGGCTATTGACAGTAGATATCAAAAGACTCTCCCATACAAATTAGCCCCATCTATCCATCCATCCATTTACTCACCCATTCATCCATCTGTCCATTGTTCATCCATTTAACATATAGTTTTTCAATGTCTACTAGGTATCTGTATTGAAGGTACTTTGAATAGGCTGATGAGAAAAGTCACTTTTACTGATACTTGTGGATCAGATGGAAAGAACTGGAGATAAACATTTCAGACACATGCTAAGGCCACAGGGTATGAGAAGGTTCAGCAAGTTTGAGGACCAGAGATAACCAAGTGAAGAGATTGAAAGAGGTTTAAGATGAAGAGGCAGGCAGGGGCCAGATTTCTCAGGGTCTGATGAGCTCTGACTGGAAATTGGAATTTTATTCTAATAGCAATGGGATTTGAGTATAGATCTAGGAGGGCCCATTGCTTCTGCTTTCAGACTTTCTTTATACCTTCTAGTCTCCAGTTTTTGCAAGTCAGTTGTGGTTGTCAGAGATGAAGAAGGTCTTTGGACACTTTGATACAGAATCAACCAGGTCTGTGAAAGGCAAGTGTGGGAACACAGTGAGAGTGGGAAAGATATTTAGGCTGTCTTGTAGTTCTGCTTTTGCTTCAGGTGGTCAGGATCTTCCAGAGGAGTCCTGTAGTATGAAGATAATTATACTGGAGAAGGATCACCTAAGGTGAACCAACTGAAATGGAAAGCAAGATGTAATAGCAAATATCAGGGAAATGTTGGAATTTGATCTTAAAAGCTGAAACTCAAAATTATGTATATATGTATGTATATATGTTTTGGATCAAAAATATTTTCAGCTGTAATTGCAACTATGGTATAATTCTTAGAACAAAAAATTCAACAATTAAATTTTTCCCATCTTTTTTCTTATAAAATTACCTACTTGCCCCATGTCTTTTACTTTGTTGTTGTTGATTAGTTGCTAAGTCCTGTCTGACTCTTTTGTGACCACATGGACTGTAGACCTCCAGGCTCCTCTGTTCATGGGATTTCCCAGGCTAGAACACTGGAGTAGGTTGCCATTTCCTTCTCCGGGTGATCTTCCCAATTCAGGGGTCAATCCTGTGTCTCCTGCATTGGCAGATGGATTCTTTACCACTGAGCCACTTGAGAAGCCCATCTTTTACTTTACATTTGTTTTCATTGTCTGATCATAAGAGTTGTTTATATGAGCCTTTATTTGATATTTAAGTTAGTCTAATAAAACTCCCGTTGTGTTCGCTTCTTTATTTTCTCTTTTTTAGTTGGTCTAAGAATGTAAAATAAGTGATTCTGAGTATAATTTGAGCATTTTTCCAACATCACTCCAGTTGAGTTCATGAAACCCCACATTATTTGCAGAAGTTTTCACATCATTTTGTAACTGATTTGCACTAGGGCCTTATATAACTTTTGAGTATCAGACAGGATTAAACTGTTGATACAAGCATCAAGGATGGATACGTCTTGAAAGGGATGTTTGAGTGGGAACCAGTTTTATAAATGGTCAGTTCAAAGTGAATCTTTTCAAGATATGATGATTTTTGTTTCTTTATGCAAACTCAAATTGAAAGTACTCAAGTAGCAAATACTTGGATAATGTGTTATCTAGCTTTGGAAAGGCACAAAGTGTACAGAATACATCATTGGTTTTCAGTATCCTATATCTAGGCTAATACAAAACTAGTTTGTATCTAGTTGCGTTTAGGTCTGAATATATGATGTGCTTGAGTGGAGGACACATTTCGTAGCTGGAGTGCCCCCTCGCCTCCGTGTACTCCACCTATGGGGTAGAAGCGAGTGGGGGAGGGTCATCAGCACTGCGTGGACCAGGCAGCTTCACCATAGAAAGCACCTTGGAAGTTGAGCTGAGCCTCCTGGAAATTGGTGGGTCAGGATCAAGTTTCAGAAAGTGTTCCATCATGTAATATAGACATATTCAGAAAATATTAAGAATGTTCATATTCACTGCATCACAGTCTCACCAGTATTGATGTTGTAGGTGGCTGCCTTGCTCATTTCAGGACTTTTGGCTGCATCCCTGGTCTCTACCCACTAGATAATAGGAACGCATCCTCCTGTCCTTTGTGACAAAACAGAGACATCTTCAGATATTGTCAGTTGTCCCTTAGATGGCAAAGTCCCTCCTGGTTGAGAACCACTGATCTCAGGGTAGCACAGAGGGTGTAATGGAAAGGTTGTAATATGCCAGGTAGGTGAAAGGTGTGGCCACTTCCAGTTCTGACTGATTTGATGTGTTCTTTTTTATTTTATTATATTGTATTTTTTTAAACTGAAGTATAGTTGATTTACAGTGTTGTGCAAATCCTTGTCGAACAGTAAAGAAACTCAGTTATACACATACATACATTCCTTTATACATTCTTTTCCATTATGGTTTATCACAGATATTGAATATAGTTCCTTGTGGTATACATTAGGACCTTGTTGTTTATCCATTCTAAACGGAATAGTTTGCATCTACCAACCTCAAACTCTTAGTTTATCCATCTCCCTCCCACCCTCCTTGGCAACCACATGTTTGTTCTCTGTGTCTAGGAGTTTGTTTGTGTTTTTTAGATAGGTTTGTTTGTGCTGTATTTTAGACAAGGGCTTAATTTCCAAAATATACAAAGAATTAATACAACTCAACAACAACAACAAAACAAGCCAATTGAAAAATGGCAGAAGACCTTGGCAGACATTTCTCCAAAGAAGATATACAGATGTCCAGTAGGTGCATGAAAAGATAATCAACATCACTAATAATTAGAGAAATGCAAATAAAAGCTACAGTGACATACCACCTCATACAAGTCAGAATAACCATCATTAAAAATTCTACAAATAGCGAATGCTGGAGAGGGTGTGGAGAGAAGGGAACTGCCCTACACTCTTGGTGGAAATGTAGTTGGTACAGACACTATAGAAAATAGTATGGAGGTTCCTCAGAAAACTGAAAATAGACCTAGCATATGATCCAGCTGTCCTACTCCTAGGTATATACTCAGACAGTGCTATAATTCAAAGTGATGCATGCGCCCCTGTGTTCATAGCAGCACTATTCACCATAGCCAAGACATGGAAACAGCCTAAATGTCTGTTGACAGATGAATGGATAAAGAAGATTTGGTACATATACACAGTGGAATACTACTCAGCCATAAAAAAGAATGAAATAATGCCATTCGCAGCAGTGTGGATGGACCTAGAGACAATCATACTAAATGAAGTAAGTCAGAAAGACAAATACCAATTTATGGGCTCTTAAAATAAGCACAGTTGGAGGAGCCAGGGGTGGGAGTTTCTAACTCATACAGTGATGAACCCATTAGGGTCCCTCCTGTTTGGGTTTGAGAAGCAAGTCTAGTGAGAAAAGGACCCTGGGAACTTTAAATTCCAAGTCAGATGGGGCTCTGAGAAGCAGGCAGAGAAGCAGTTTGGAAGGAGGAGTCAGATGGATGCTCTCCATGTTTTGACCTGAAGGAAACCTGAGGTCCAGGCCTTTGTTTGGGTCACTCCTTTCAGTTCACCCTTCCCCGTATTTGCTCAGCCTTCAGGCCTATGTTGAAGCTGCCTCTCCTGCTGTAAATACCACTGGGACTTCTTTTTATCTTTCTGAATATGGTTTTACCTTTAGGATCCAACTGAAATTCTAGCTCTTGAGTGGGGCAAGAGCTTAGTTCCTCTGGCTCAAATTTAGTTATTCCTGCTCTAACCTTGTATATTACTTACTTACTTACTTACTAGTAGCTCTCATTTGAGCATTTAATTCAAGACTTTTTTCATTATTTTAAGATTTTGTACACCTCTGTTGTCCCCACAGTAAGTTTGCAAGCTCATCTGAGTCTGTATCTTCTATTATATCCTTCATGTTACATAATACAGCATGAACTCAGTAGGTTCTCAGTCAATTCTAAGTGAATTGCAGTAAATTGCAGTAAATCAGCTTGTTCCTCTGCTCAGCATTGTTTGTATCCTGCAGATCCTCTCCACACACTTGAGCCACAGTTCTTTAAATAGTTTAAGAAGACAGCACATTGTTTGACAGTTCCACAAACATAAAAAATAATTTAGCTCACACTTAATTTTTATCAGAACGTAAGCTTAATATTTTCAAGCATTGCAATTTTATTTTTAAGTTCTTACATTCTTTCTGTTTCTCTTAATGTCATTCTGGCTTCAAAGGGTATAATTTTGAAATGATGAGTACTGTTGGACTTGTTAGTATTTCTTCTTTTGTGTATATAATGTTTCAAGAACTGTTGATGGCTAAATGTCATTTTTATACTTTTTAGATTCATAACAGTTCAATTCCACTCCAAAACAATTAATAATATTATGTATCTTAGAAATAGCTGTCATGTATCTTCTGGTGCGTATGACATATTGTTAGATATTTTAAGTTAAAAGTTCTGTATCCAGTCCAAGTTTAGAAAGATGAGGAGCAGACTGTTGCATAGACAAGCAGAAGGATATAGTAAATTTATGACAAAGCGTATTACCATAACGTAGCCATGCTTGGAAAACTGTGAGGCTTCTCAACTAAAAAAATAATAATAAAATAAAATAAACCAGTGATCAGTAGCCTATCTCAAACACTTTTTTTTCCCTTTATTTATATCTGGTTTCATTCTGAAAGCAGCAAGACAATCTGACAAGTCAAAGGAGAAGATATTACCACTAAATACAAACCACTCCAGGCAGTTTTCCCAGATTCTTGAGAGACGCTTTCTCCAGTTCAGACATACTGGCTCTTTGATTTTTCAGAACTTAAGCTGGGATGAAAGCTCTTCATAAAGGGTCATTGTTTTCAGAATGAAGCTCTCTGGGCTGGAAGGAAGCAGAGCTCTCAAGAATGATGTCAGCAGTGGTGGTGGGGGCGGAGGAGGGCCCAGGACCCAGCCCCACTCAAGAAGTGTGGTTCATCTACCTGTCCACTGGGACTAGCTGGACATCAATCCCCTCTTCCCAGAAGTAAGCCACTTTGTGGTTTGATCTTTGTCTTCAGAGATTTTGTGAGTCCCCCCATTCCCCTTCCTCCCCACCTCCTACCCTGCTACCCCCCACCACTGATGGGGGCCCAACAATGACATTAGGTCTGTTCAGTTGAGGATTTTCTAATATACTTTCATAAAGGTCAGATTCAGCCTTTACTATTCTTTAGGTCTGTCCCACATGTGCACTGGATAGTTTCCTCTTGTTACACATTTTGAGATCTTTGGTTTGACAAAGTTAAGTGACAACTCTGTGCTTATTCTAGCGGTGTTTTATATTTAAGTATCAGAAAGTTCCCCAGTAGTCAGCGTCAGTTGTGGTGTCCTGTGTGGGGCCTTCAGCACAGCTTGCGTGGACCCCCCTCCCCCATCCCCCTCATCCCCCCCTGGATGAGTTGTAGGAATGAGGTGATAATCAGTCCTTGTACGTGGGGAAACCTCGCAAATTCCAGTGAGTTGGGTCTCTGCTGGAGGGGCTCCAGAGCCACCTCTTGATGACTCCACAGAAAGTCCTCTTGTTCCTACTTCAGTTCTTCTGGCCCTTGTTCATGGGAAAGTTCCTGCTTCTCTTTGAAGGAACTGTCTTTTTAGGAGCTTTAGGAATCCCTGGAAGTCTCCAGCATAAGGTAGAATTGGAAATAAGACAAGCACAGGCCTCAAGGATCTGGCAGAAGATTCTGAGGCAGGAGAACCTTGTAGAAACACATATTTCCTGCTCCCCTCAGAACTGCCTGGGAACTGGAATGCTGCACCAGCTGTGGATACCCAGCTGAGGACCTCAGTTTCTGAACCAGAGACTTATCATTGCTTTAATGTTGCCTCTTTTCCTTTGCTATTGATGTAGTTATCCCTGCCCAAAACTCAAGGAGAAGTGGAGAAGAAGCTATTTAAAAGTACCTTTTCTATTATTCATTGACTCAGGGCCATATCTGTTCAGCAGAAAAACATTGTGGACCAAAGATAAAGCAAGTGTTTTACTCATTTTTCACTTTTTTCTTTCTTGAGAATCATGTGCTTTTGATCCTCCAAGGAACTCACAGAGATGATTCAGTTTAGTAGTTCTCAAATTTCTAGAAATCTTTTGGAGGCCTTTTAGGGCAAGAAGGATGCTGCTCCTCTCTCAAGGCCTTCTGGAGTTTCCTGTAGTCTGTTGGCCTGGTATTGGAGAAGAGCTGCTGCATGTCAACATGAGCCTGAAATACAACCTCCTTATTTTACAAAGAGGAAGACTGAGGTCCATGGGCCAGAGGAACTTAAGACATCAGTTTGGGATTGTTACCTATTTCATCTTTGGCAATGTACCTGCCATATTTTCCAAAAGTGCTACTTTTGGATTCATATTCTTATCAGTTACCAGAGGTTATTTTCTCAGAGTAAATGATTTGGACACTATTAGCAAGGGAATAGCATGCTGTACATTATACACTGTCTTAAAGAGAAGAAAAGTTCCTGTCTCCTGTTTGCGTATCTGCACCTGTTTAAACCTTTCCATAGAAAAGCCTGAAAGGTAAACAGTTGGTTTTGGAGCAGCTATAACGTGGTATTGTTTAACATGGCAGCTTATTGATGATTGTCTTTAATTATGGCCATGCTGTCAACCCCTGAAGTCCCTGCTCTTTGTTGTTGATCTGATATGACGTTTGAGGTTTTCAAAGCTGCAGAGATGAAAGAAGTAACCGTCAAATAATGCTCGTTCTGATGTGCTTGAGGAGGGAGGAGGGGACATTGCCCACAAGGGCTGAGAGTCTGGGAGAGAACGCCATTGCCCTCTCTGCTTTTGATGACAGCGTGGAGTGCGAAGCCCTGGTTTACTGTCTGTTTATGGTGGAGCAGGGCCAACGCTGGAGGAAACTGAAATGATTTATTCAGTAATGGGAAATAAGCGAGGGGTGTGGGTTGCTGATCTTCTCAGGGCTGGTGGGAATGCTGTCTGTCTCTTGCCTTGAGCCATTTTTACACTAGAGATGTGAAACTCAAAACAGAACCATCAGGGCTTTCTGGAACCTCGTCCCACCCTCTTTGATATCCTCTGCCTTCAATGTGTGTGTCCCGAAGCCCTCAGAGCTGTGGGACTGTGTGTTCCTGGGCCCTCAAATACTCCTGCTGTTCTGGGCTCTAATCCTGGGGTAGTCCCATCTCAGACCAAACGTGTTCACTTAGGAGGTTGCCTCTGTCCAGCTTCTGTTACTGTTAAGGTGTGTTGTCACCAACTTTCTCCTGTGTAGTTTCAGTTCAGTCACTCAGTCATGTCTGACTCTTTGTGACCCCGTGAACTGCAGCACGCCAGGCCTCCCTGTCCATCACCGACTCCCGGTGTTTACCCAAACCCATGTCCATTGAGTCGGTGATGCCATCCAACCCATCTCATCCTCTGTCATCCCCTTCTCCTCCTGCCCTCAATCTTTCCCAGCATCAGGGTCTTTTCAAATGAGTCAGCTCTTCTCATCAGGTGGCCAAAGTACTGGAGTTTCAGCTTCAACATCAGTCCTTCCAATGAACACCCAGGACTGATCTCCTTTAGGATGGACTGGTTGGATCTGCTTGCAGTTCAAGGGACTCTCAAGAGTCTTCTCCAACACCACAGTTCAAAAGCATCAATTCTTCGGCACTCAGCCTTCTTTATAGTCCAACTCTCACATCCATACATGAGCACTGGAAAAACCATAGCCTTGACTAGACAGACCTTTGTTGGCAAAGTAATGTCTCTGCTTTTCAATATGCTATCTAGGTTGGTCATAACTTTCCTTTCAAGGAGTAAGCGTCTTTTAATTTCATGGCTGCAGTCACCATCTGCAGTGATTTTGGAGCCCAGAAAAACAAAGTCAGCCACTGTGTCCACTGTTTCCCCATCTATTTGCCATGAAGTGATGGGACCAGATGCCATGATCTTAGTTTTCTGAATGTTGAGCTTTAAGCCAACTTTTTCACTCTCCTCTTTCACTTTCATCAAGAGGCTCTTTAGTTCTTCTTCACTTTCTGCCAGAAGGGTGGTGTCATCTGCATATCTGAGGTTATTGATATTTCTCCTGGCAATCTTGATTCCAGCTTGTGCTTCTTCCAGCCCAGCGTTTCTCATGATGTACTCTGCATATAAATTAAATAAGCAAGGTGATAATATACAGCCTTGATGTACTCCTTTTCCTATTTGGAACCAGTCTGTTGGTCCAAGTCCAGATCTAACTGTTGCTTCCTGACCTGCATACAGGTTTCTCAAGAGGCAGGTCAGGTGGTCTGGTATTCCCATCTCTTTTGGAATTTTCCACAGTTTATTGTGATCCACACAGTCAAAGGCTTTGGCTTAGTCAATAAAGCAGAAGTAGATGTTTTTCTGGAACTCTCTTGCTTTTTCGATGATCCAGTGGATGTTGGCAATTTGATCACTGGTTCCTCTGTGTAGGGGCTGCCCCTTATATATGTGGCTGCTGGATCAGTTCCCTGCTCCTGTTACTAGTTTCTTTTGTTGAAGGGCTGTCTCTTTAGAGTCTGTTTAAGTTGTAAGCCCCTCTGCCAGATACTGTTTGGCTGGAGGCTTACTTTTCTCACCACCCCTCCTTCTACTTGAGAGACAGTATAACCTCATGGCTGAGTACATGGACTCCAGAGTCAGACTGCCAGGATCTGACTCCTGGCCTTGAGACTTACTAGTTCTGTGATTGGGGCCAGTTAACCAGTCTGGTGGAGAAAGCAATGGCACCCCACTCCAGTACTCTTGCCTGGAAAATCCCATGGACAGAGGAGCCTGGTAGGCTGCGGTCCATGGGGTCGCTGAGAGTCGGACACGACTGAAGTGACTTAGCAGCAGCAGCAACCACTCTGGGTTTCAGTGACTTCATGGTAAGATGGTGATAATAAGAGCATCAATGTTATGTAATTGTGAAGACTAAATGAATTCATGTATAGGTAAGATGACCCTTAGAATAGTGCCCAGTACAAAGTAGTACAAAGCATTTTGTAACACATACATATTATATAACTTATGCTATTCCATCAATAGCATATAATTTATTATCATGCCTTTGTACAGCTATGAGTAAGCTTTGCTGACCCATCTGGGAAAGCAGTGTGATAAAGAGACCACTAGTTGTTTATTTATGGAGGGATCCACCAAATCCCCAGAGTGGAGATGAAGCCCCCTTGTTTTGGGTCCATTTCTTAAATATTTCAACTGCGGTTTCTCCTCTCTCTGCTCTGTGCATGTACCAGCTAACTTTAATACTGGCCCACTAAGTCACTGTTGGAGGCCAAATCCTGTCTTAGTCATAGGAACTTTCCTTCCTGTTTTCTCTGTGGTTGGTCAGTGAATATGCGCCTTTGGTCAGTTTGCAGTAGGTACCTTTGGTCAGTTTGGCATTGTGCTGACTGCTGTGCAGTTTATAGAAATAGGATAAGGCATAGTCCTGTATTCAGAGAGCTTTCCATCTAATTGAAGGACCAAAATAACTCTCCTAGAGTCTTTAAGAGCAAAACCAAGTTGTTTAAGGAGATTAGCCAGTCCATCTACTATCTTGGAAGCGATTTCCAGGAAATATACTAATATTAATAGTATTTAAAAGAATGGATTAGGGAAAAGGGAGGAAATGCTTGGGGGTCGTCAAGACCAGTGATGAAAATCATGGTTGTGTGTCATCTTAGCTTTCATCTTGCCCCAGAAGAGAAGAAGATCCAGGTCGGAATACCTTGGCCTGTTTATAGGAACAAAGGGAGCTCACCTTTACCCAGTAGCTGCTGTGATCAGGACACGCAGCTAAGCATGACTCTAGTTTCATTTACTCCTCAAAGGCACTTGTGGAAAAGGTGGTATTTACTCCCTTCTTCTAAAACATTAGAGAACTAGGGCTCTATGATAAAAGGTGACATTCAAAGCATTGTAGCTGTTGAGTTTAATGAACTCAAAAATTGGGAAATTTTAGCCTAAATTAGTATGACTTGAAACCTGGTGTACTTTTGGAGGAGAGGGGCACTAGCTACTGTTTTTCTTGGTTCACTTTTGGATGAATGTAGCTGGGAAACATTCACATTTGACCCCTTTTCTCCCTCTTCCCTGCCCCCAATAAAAGCAAGAACTAATTCACACTGGCCACCTCATTATCCTCTGAGACCTGTAGAGAAAACAGCGATGTTACCAGCAAAGCCTCATGACACTCCCCAGGGAGCACACGAAACCTCCCAAATAGTCATATCCAGGCCAAGCAAAGCTCTGGGAGAAATTCCTGGGACACTCAGCATGAGCCACCTAAAAGGGCTTTTGAGCAAAAATTGAACCCAAATGAAAACATTGCCTGTCAGCCCTGGGCTTGTAAACAGTGTTTGGATTGTGGGATGAGGGCACAGGACTTGAAGTAGTAGCCAAGTCAGGCTGGGCTCTGCTGTTGTAACAAATTAACCCTGAAATCTCAGTGGCTTCACGCCACAGAGTTTGGTTTTCTGCTCACTGTGTATGTCCAGGGAGGGTTCGTGTTGGGGAATTCTGCTTGGCATGGTCCTTCTGGGATCTGGTTCTGACGTCAGGTGACTGCACCACCCGGATCCTGAAACTTCCAAGGTTTCATGGGAAGTGAAGGTGTAAAGGTGTTAGTTGCTCAGTTGTGTCCAACTCTTTGTGACTCCATGGACTATAACCTACCAGGCTTCTCTGTCCATGGCATTCTCCAGGCAAGAATACTGGAGTGGGTAGCCGTTCCCTTCTCCAGGGGATCTTTCTGACCCAGGAATTGAACCTGGGTCTCCTGCATTGCTGGTAAATTCTTTACCATCTAAGCCATTATGGAAGCCCTTTTAGTTCAGTTCAGTTCAGTCTCTCAGTCATGTCCGACTCTTTGTGATCCCAGGAACTGCAGCATGCCAGGCTTCCCTGTCCCTCACCAACTCCAAGAGCTTGTTCACACTCATGTTCCATCAAGTTGGTGATGTCATCCAACCATCTCATCCTCTGCCGTCCCCTTCTCCTCCTGCCTTCAGTCTTACCCAGCATCAGGTTTTTTCCAGTGAGTCCGTTCTTTGCATCAGGTAGCCAAAAGGAGGCCCTTTAGAGTGGGTTAAATATTGCCTCAAATGTATCCCAAATACATGCCTCCCTGGAACCTCAATGTGAGCTTATTTGGAAATAGTGTCTTTGCAAGAGAGAGAGAGGATTCTTAAGAGATCTTGTATGGATCCTAATTGTACTGCATTTAGGGTGAGATTTAAATCCCAAACCAGTCTTTTCATGAGAAAGGAGAGGGAAATTTGGACACAGACACAAAGAGGGACGAAGGCCGTATGAAGACAGAGGCAGCGTTTGGAGTGATGCTGCCATAGTCCAAGGAGCACAGAGTTGCCAGAAGCTGGAAGAGGCTGTGAGGGATTCTCCCATAGTCTCTGGATGGACTGTGAGTCTAGTGACACTCTGACTTTGGACTTCTGGTCTTCATCAAGGTGAGAGAATAAATTCCTATTCTATCAAGCCACCAGGTTTGTGATAATTAGTATAGATAACTAGGAAACAAATAGAGAAAATCTGCACTGATGTTTTTAAGGGCCAAGCCTGGGGGTGGCTCATACCCCTTTATTCTTGTATTTACCAGAACCCAAACTAACTGTCAGGGAGGTGTTGAATTGTTGTCTCTGCGCCCCGGAAGAGGAGAATAAAGGAAGACTTGGTGAGTGTGAGCATTATGCTTGCCTCACTTGTGCTGGAAGTACATATAGGGAGCAGGGGGCAGGGACGTGGAATAGAGAGCCACCCACACTCACAGATGGTTTCAGGAGCCCTTGGGCGGTCTATAGGGTCCCTGCAGGTCAAAGCAGGTTGGCTGAGGGAGAGAAGGCAGAAAGCTGGAGGACAGAGCTCTCAGCTCACAAGCGGGTGATCCGTGGTCGCACCAGAAGCCATAGATAATGCAACAGTAGGGTCAAGCAAGAGAGCAGGCACCCACGTCAGCAAATTGGGTATGAAGGGCAGGGTCAGAGGCTAAGCGTGAAGCCAGAAGTGCTGCTCAGTCGGGGCAGCTACTCACAGAGCATGAAAGCAAGTAAGACTACCAACTCCCCTCCCCGAGGGACTGTTGGAATACTCTCTCACGGCTGTGTCTCCAGTTTCTAGCACAGAACAGAAACTGCAAACATGGCAAAGGTTCATGGGTCCAGCCTTCCATCAGGAGGATGTTGCTAAACCATGGGCCGTACCAAAGTGGTTTCAAGCTTAAACCTCCCCATCACCTCAAGGAGCAAGTCTTCAACTTACAGGGTGTCTTTCTTTTCTTCTTTATTTCTTGATTATGATACATTTTATCAAGTGGTGTTTATTTTCTAATGCAGGGATGGTTTTCCATCCCCAGACTTATTATTATAACTCACATTAATGAAACCCATAGACTAAATATCATTAGATGCAAAGAAAGTATTCAATAAAACTCAATATCCATTCATAAGAAGAATTTTTAGAAAATAATAAAACATATGCAAACTATTTTGCATATCATATTTTATGAAGAAACATTGAAAACAGTAACTTTCCCTTTTTTCCGCTGGAGCATGGAACCTCTCTTGGGCCCCTGTGCATCTGGTATTCTCTCCTCTGAATGACCTTTCTCTTCCTTTCTACCCGTTGAGGACTTGCACATCCTTGAAGACCTGGGTCTCATATCGCTGCAGTGAAATCTTTCCCAAATTCCCCAGATTGTCATGCCTTCTCTTCCTGGCATTCTTAGTACCCTCTGCACTTAACTCAGGTGGTGCAGCAATATTAAAATCATTTCTTGACTTGTCTGTCTGTTCTAGTTGGCTGAATTTTGCGTTTTTCCATTCACTTCCTTGTCCCAATGCCTGGTTCATCATAACCTCCAATTTGTTATGAAAGAAGCATTAAGTTTCTGATACTTCTTCAAAACAGCTGCAGAAGCAACTATTGACAGTTCTAAGGAATAAAGGTGACATTATGATTTTTGATAAATTTAATGTTTGTTGATTTATTATTCACTATGATAAATACAGATGGGAGAAATAAGCAAAAAGATCAAAATGGTTTGGAATATTCCATTTCTGGAGAACAACAGTAACAACCACAAAATGTTTGTGTGAATTTAAAACTGAAAGTGCTTTCATATTAACATGATCTTGTTTGTTCTCATTGTAACACAGTGAGGTGAGTATGCTATTGTGACTGCTCTCCTTTAAGTGGAGGAAATTGAGGTTCAACATGCAACTTATCTGAAGCTTGCTCAGTTGCACTGGGTAGCAAGGGTCTATGCCAGGAGTCACAGCTCAACCTGGTAACAGTAAATCTTATGTTTTTCCTGTACCTCTTCTGGACTTCTTTCTCATACAAACAGGTGAGCCGAGGAGAAGAAAGGAATAAAAAGGGGGTTTAAGTAAGGAATAGTTGCTTTATTTAACACGATTTTTGATATCTACAAATAGCTCTGCAAAATAGACATTACTGTATCCATTTTGCAGATAGGAAAAGAGTTTGGGGAGGGAAGAATAACCTGCTCTAGGCCTCGCAGCTTATCAGTAGCACAGGTTGGATTCAAACCTGGGTTTTCTCTCTCTTTGAAAATCTTTCCTATGCTCCGCTGCCTGAGTCACCTGCTGGGCCTTGGGGTGAAAGGGGAAAAGGTTTTATCTGTGTCTTGCCTGTTCCCCACCTTCCCTCTTGTGGGAATTGGTTGGAGGTTCAGAGCTCCAGGGATTTTTTGTTTTGTTTTTAAACACCTTGTCCTTTGTGAAGCACATTAGACCCCATACATTTCATCTCCTTGAGATTTAAAAGGAATCATCGATGACCTGCTGAGGTATTTTCATTTTCTTCCTGAAAATGATTAATCTTAAGGCTTTGTGATGGCTCTTGTCACAAATAGCTTTCCTTAAGCCATAATTTCCCCACTTCCCTTTAAGGTAACAGTTTACATTTAAGTAATAAAAATAAGCAGAAAATAACATATCCTGCTGTGAGGATATGTTTATATTATATATATGGTACTGATCAAGGTAGAACTTTACCTAAAATGAATTGGAAAATTGTGTGTTTTCTTTTAAAGCTCAGTTTCTGTCTCTTAACGGTCACTCTGTTTCTGCCAACCCCTACTCTTTCTTGTATTTTTTTTTCCTTCTTCTTTCTCCCTAGCAGATGGGATAAAATGTTTGTTTTGTCTTTCCTAAGTGATTTTTCAGATGCTCTTGCATTTTGTACTTAGTCACTTACGGTCCTGCAAGACCAGTGATTTTTAGCTTGCGGTCTCCTGGGATCACGTGATTTGGGATAGCGAGGGAGAGGATGTTTCTTCCTAAGGCTGGAAACTGCATGCTCCCAAACTCCTTTTTACTCTTCGCTGCGTGTGCAGTTCCAAGTAGGGTCAAGGTAACACAAGGGCACTTTTAAGAAGAGAACTGGGGCGCAGCTCTGAACAGATGTTCTTTGATAACTACTGAGCAAAGAGGATCTGGCTGAGAGGCCCGTAGCTTTCACTCACTGAGAACCTTTAACCAGTGCCCACGTGCGTGTTTAGTTTTATTCTTTTCTCGCCCTTGCCCCCAGAGCCACGGCGTACCTGCTGTTGCTCTCAAGCCTCTTGCCAACAGTGGCATCTGCTCAGTGTAGCCATCAAGAATTTGAATGGCAATATCTTTGCCTTGAAATGAATGGAAAAGTATTTGTCACTCAGCGGCAATCATTCTTCAAATAAAAGGTTAGCCAGACAGGGCCCTTAATCAAAGAGTCGGTCTTTTCTGTCAGCAGTGCCTTTTAAATAGCAATGATGAAGGCTGGCTGTCAGGGTAGGACTTGATGAGCGAGATGATTGATCTGCATAAATCATTTTCTTTTAACATTGTCAGTGAAGAGTAAATTGGTGGGACATTTTGGGTATTAGCTGTGTTGAAATTAATATGCAGTATCCTAGGTGTGTCCTCATTCACGTAGCCCTCATGAAAGAAGGTAGAAATTAAAAAGAGGCTTCTCAGTGCGTATTGTTCTAACAAGAAAGTTGCACCATTCTTACTGCTGTGGTCATCATCTTGCATGCTAAATTCGGAAGTTGAGTGTATAGCACATTTTACAAGCTACGAAAGGAATCTAGTTAATTTGGGAATTAGCTAGAGTCAGTAGCATTTAACAACCAGTAAATCTGTAAAGACTCACTGCTCAGAGTGGGGAAAAATCTAAGAATGGGTTCTGGTTTTAAAGACTAGGATATCTACTACCCAGCATGCTGTCACAGAAATAGCCTCATTTTCAGGTCAGGTTGTGGCTTAAATCACCATCATTCCTCAGTGAGTCTCCTTGACCAGGATGCTTAACCTTTCTGAGTTTGTTTCTTTGTCTTTAAAAATGAGATTGTGTTCATTACCATTGGTGGCTTTGCTTTTTGTATTAAAGAGTGATGTAAGGAGAAGCACTGTGCATATGAGTTGGCATCTGGTGAGGAAGTACTCATAACATTAATCCCATCCCTTTCTTTTGGTCAAACAGAACTCCTGACTAGATGTCTAGAATGCTGACTGAGATGTCTGTATGAAGCTTATGCCCACATGGTCAAAATAAACAATAAGTTACCTGTTTAGGGTTCCTTCCCTGCTTTCTGGGACTTCAAATGGCCATTTTAACATTAAAAAAAAAGTTTCAAGGGAACAAAAGAAATACTTCATTGCAGATTACTGGGGGTAGGATATGAGGTGGAAGGCACGGGGGAGAAATGTGGCCACTTAAAGGGTTTTTTCCTTACCGTTACTCTCTGCATTATATGTTCGGGTACATATGGTTCACCTTTGGAGTAAACAAGTAAATTGTATGCAATATAGTATTGGGTTAAAAGCAGGACTGACAGAGCCGAATTATTGGGTTCCCTCATCTTCTACTTAATTGCTATGTGACTGCTGGCAAGATAATTAATTGCCTTTCTAAGCCCTGGTTTCCTCACCTCTATTAATAAAATGGGCACAGTGATAGTACCTATCTTACAGCATGTTAATACATAAAAAACATATCATGTAAAAGAGTGTCTGATATGTACATGGTAACTGTGGTTACTGTGAATGAATGATTGGTCAGTTGAGAAAGGTAAATATTGCTAAGATTCAAGTGAGCTGAACATATCAAAAGAAGAGACATATTTTAATATAGAAGTTCATGATAATGGTATACTGGGGTGAAATATTTGCTTCATTTTGGAGGAAACTCCCTACTGGAGGAATTTAGAGCCAGGATGATTCTAGAAATATCCACATTGGAGCTGGACCTGACCAGCCCTTGCCATGACCCTGCTTGGGCCTTGGTAGAAGCAACTTCACTGAGTCTGTGAAATGCTGGAAAAGAGGTATCTTAGCCAAAGGGGCAGGCTTATTACTCCTTGGCTGATTAGATAGTACCTCGCTGCCAGTGAGTTAGTCTAACAATTCTTAATGTTCTGATTGCAATATGGATATTTCTAGAATTATCCTGGCTCTAAATTCCTCCAGAAGGAGGAAAATCCTTGTTTTCCCACTGGAGGAACAAAATTGGATTGAGGTGATTCTATGGTCAAAATAACACAGGAGAGGATGTTTTGCTGGCCTATTTTTTTTTTTTTAATGTTGTTGATTAAATATCTAACTCACTGAGAGATTGGTTTTGCAGGCTCTTCTGGTAATTAGTCTATTTACTGTCTTGAATGCAGAGATTAAGGGAACAGTGTCTGGTTACCCAGGTTCTCTGTGCCTTCTATGTTGGTGAACCCATGTCAGTCTCTGCTAGTGGGAACATGGCATGGCTTTGTCAAAGCCTTTGTAACATATGTGTGCTGTGCCCCTCTGTCAATTAACAAGTGTTGCCCGAAGAGTACCTCTGTAGCTTGAACATTTAAGATGTCTTCATTCTTGGAGATTTGCATTTTTTCTCAGGCCAGTTTTTAGCTGACATGATGAGTTTGTATTTGGGCCTCATGTCTTTCTCTTTCCCATTTTCTCAGTTTATTCTATTTTGAGAAGTGTCTTCCTGCATAGTGAGAGAAGTTGCTGCAAGAAAATCCCAGAGACATTTCCCCAAACACTAATTCAATGGAAGTCCTCCAACCTGTCTGGAGGCAGCAAAGGTCTCCCCGTTCTTGGGCCGGCTGGGGATGCAGATTTGAGCTGTCTCCAGTCTCAGCTCTTGGAAAATGCTACTAATTAAACCCTCAGTATTGGTCATTGTGTTGCTTTTTGGAGGACATTGTGAAATTGTTCAGTATCTCCTCCAGAGGCATGATGCCTGTATTGAGAATTTCTAGAAAACATTCTCTGCTGCTTTAGCCTGCAATGCTGTGGGTTGCAGAAGTGATGAAATTGTTCCTTAGACTCTTTCCTGATTTGGTCTGTGTTAGATGAAGTACAACCTGTGTTATCTAACTGGCTACTTCTTGGAGTCCAGCCTTATTGGGTGTGTTATTCTGCTCAAGATTAATTTCCTGTAATGAAGATCTGAAACAGGATGTTTAAGAGCCCCTCTAATGTTTCTTTTATAGCAATCTATCAAAACGATAGATATTTAGCTTTCTTTATTGGATATGAAACATTAACTTAAAGCCAGTGCTGCTTTCTGTTTTAAATACCAATATCCATCACGTGTTTCTCACTGTAAGCATCTCTTACCCTTGCCCTCCATTCATCAAGCATCATGAAGAATCTGCTGCCACCTCCCAGGGGGCACATGTCATGGGTTTGGCTCTTAGGTTACGATTATCTGCACCTTGGACACCTGACCAGTCCTGGCCCTGACCCTGCTTTGGCCTTGGTGGAATCAACTTTAGAGTTTGTGAAATGCTAGAAAAGAGGTATCTTAGCCCAAGGGGCAGCCTCATTACTGCAGAGCTGATTATTACCTATTTTTTCAGTGTTAGCTGGAGAGTCTTAGAAAAGTCTGAGCTTCTTTTCCTCCTGACACCTTCCCATTTTTGGTAGTATGAGAAACGTGTATTTTCATCAATTCTGATGAGCAACAGGAATCCATTGTTTAGCTTATGAGGGCACTTAGTTTGGTGTTTGAGGCCGTAGAACAAGTGCCCAGGCATCTAATTTGTGCACATTTAATGTTTGTCAAATTTATGAATGAAAGAATGAAACTTTTTCCATTTTTCCTTCATCATTATTTCCCATGAATGTAATAATATTCTTTTCTCTTCCCCAGTTTTTCTTTTTGCTACTTTTATTATTCACTGGAAATGTATATTAAATATTGTTTGCCATTTTCCCTTATGGAATGAATTATTCCTAATTTTTTTTTCTTTTTTCTGCCTCAAATGATGTCCATCCTTCAAAGCCTGGCTGAAGACTCACATCATGCACATATCATAATTGTATTCTCTCTGTGATTTTTTTCCATTCCTCTTTGCTTTTTTCTTTCCTGAATTCTCAACCACTAAGGTAATTATGTGTATCCAGTATTAGATGGAGTTTCTCTAGGTATTTTTGTCTATGCACAGCTTGGCTTCTTGTAGACTGGAGCACCTTCAGAAACAGGGACCTAACAAGCTTGGGGCTTCCCTGGTGGCTCAGATGGTAAAAAAAATCCTGGAATCCAGGAGAACTAGGTTCAACCCTGGGTTAGGAAGATCCACTGGAGAAGGGAATGGCAACCCGCTCGAGTATTCTTGTCTGGAAAATCCCATGGATGGAGGAGCCTGGCAGGCTACGGTCCAAAATAAGCTTAGCCGCTCTTCCATGGCACACACCCTACTCTTGAACACAAGGGGTATACATGGAGCCTTGTGACTTGACATGGTCAACCACTTTGCAGTCACTCTGTGTAAGACAGGGCAGAAGAGTCACGCAATGATCGACTTTGCACTATGTCACTCTCACTGTAATCTCTGTGACCACCTGGGGGATTTGACTGTGAAGACACCACTAGGTTGTGCTCTCCCCAGGGGCTTTACTAACCACAAAGATTGCTGTGTGCAGCCCTTCCTGACTACCTTCGGGTCCAGGGACTCAAGTGGCTCCCTGTTTTCTTGTTCTTCTCGATGCTTGGTAGTTCAGTACTCTGTCTTCTGCCTCCTTGTTCATGCTTCTGGGGTCCCCTTAATTGGGACACCTTCATTGTGAAGCCCCTGCTGTTTGAGCCAGGAGGTAAAGTCTTGCGACTCTCCCTCGTCTTCTGGGGGGTAGGCTTCATGGGAGTTTTCTTGGATTGGAGATGTCAGCCTGGCAGTACATCCTGTGCTTTCCCCATCACCTGTTGTGTGTTTCACCCAAGGCTTATCTCAAGAGGTTTTGAATCTTGTTTGGCCAGAAATCTTTTTGGCAGTTTGTAAACTTGGTTGGATTCCAGTCTATCCCTTTTATTTTCAGGACATGCCCACATTGTTGGTTTGTGTGCCAGGCATGTGATTTTCCCTGGTTTCCTTTTTCCCTCTGGCTATGATGCTTGGATACTGTTGCAAGAATTGACAACTTGAAAACACTTAATAAGGACCTAACCACTAAATTTAAATATTTTTTGGTCTGTTTTGTTTGCAAATAGTTCTGAAAACCTTTTCCCTGTAAAAGGTACATGTAACAGAGATGTGAAAGCAAAATCTGAGGATCTCTGCACTAGTTAGATAGCGTGTAACAAAACTAAAACTGACAATGGCTTTAAAATAGGAGTTTCACTTTTTTTTTCCAATGAGGAAGTATGAGTTATAATTTAGCTTCATGAGGTCAGCAGAGACAAGGCTTCTCTTTTGTTTCTCTATCTTCTTTCTGAATCATCATCATTTCCTAAGTTGCTTCATGACTCAAAGTAGCTTCTGGAGGTCCAGTCATATCTGACTTCCAAGCAAGATGAAAAAAGAATGGAAGAGGGGAATAAAAAAGCACATGCCACCTGTCCCACTTGCAAGGAAGGAAAAATAGCTAGTCGTGTGCTAGAGCTGGTTTATCCTTATTTGTGAAAAATTGATTAGGTTTTAGGAGTTTTTGTGAGCCATTTGACCTCAACTTGGTAGCTTGAATTGGCCATAGTAGGAAAATTTACCCCATAGAAATTGGTGTAAGGAAGAGCTGGTTGTTAAACATATATCAGTACTTACCTACCCCTGGCTGAAAGGCAAACTGGGAGTGCAGTCTTTGTTAGGTGCCCTTCCACCCTGAATAAAATCAGTTTTGTTACTAAGGAGGAAGGGGGAATGTCTAATGGGTAAGCAAAGTCCTTTTTTCCACCTTCCCTGCTACTTTGAATGGAATTTTCTCATTTCATAGCATGGGTCTGCTTTCCTATTTAGGTTATTTACTCTTCCCTCCTTTACAAATTATGCAATAGTAAACATTTTGTTACATGTATACTTATATATGTATGTGGGTGTGTCTGTTTTTCTGCATGTGAATTAGTGTTTGTAGATGATAGTTTACGGTGGATGTGCTAGGTCAACGTGTGTGCACACTACTTGCCTCTTTACAAAGGGTTCTATTTCCTCCCATTATAGAGAAGGGTGAAGAACATGACTTTGGAACCAGACACACAGGGTGTGAATGCTCATTCTGACCCTGCCTAGCTGTGTGACTCTGGCCAATTTACTTAACCTCTCTGGGCCTCCCATTTTTCTCCTGTAAAATGGGGGATAGAATCTGCTTCTGTAGGGGTTCTTTCACGTTGAAATGAGATCATGACTATAAAACACTTAGAGCAGAGCTTGGCAGTTTGTAAACTCACAATGAATGTAACTAGGGGTATTTGCACATGGAGAAATGTGTTCATACAGATGTAAGACATTGAGAAGAATTAAAAAAAAACCCCAAAACAAGTCTTGAACATTAAAGCTGGGATTCAACCATAAAACCAAGCCTTGAACATTAAATCTGGAATCATTATGAGTTGTAGGGGTGAGCATAAGATAGGGGAAAAGTGAATGTTTAATACACAGATTGGGAAATTATTTTACTGACTCAAGGGGCAGCAGTAGGTTTAATTGATGGTTGGAAAAACCTCTGAGTAAATCAACCATGTCCCCAATTCATAAGTGCACATTATAAATATATTTAAAATCATCTTTATGACTGTTTAGCTTTAAATTTCCTGGGTGCATCAGATGCTTGAGTCATGGAACTTGACCAAAAATCAACATAAATGTTCTTTTTCTCCCCCAACTATATTGAACATCGCACAGATGTGTAGTTAAGTATTTATTATGAACATGCAAATATTGATGTCCCCAAGGCCCATTCTTTGATTTTCAAACTGCTGCTGCTATATTTGGAATTGTTGATTAATACAGGTCTTTGCTCTGACACACAGCATGTCTGACTTCAGGGCCGCTGACAGCAGCATCAAGAAGAAAGGGGAAACCACGGCTTGATGTTCATAGGGTTGGACACTATTTGAGGATGGGAGTTGCTTTGGGAAAATGGCAGCAGGCATCCAAATTTTGAGGTAGTTAAGGATGCGCCTCGCACAGAGCTTTGCCCATGATAGGTTCTCAGTAAGTCTTTGCTAACTTAAGGAGAATAAACAGTCCTGATTGGGGGAAAAAAAAATTCACACTAGACTAGAATCTTGGCACTATGAACATTTTTGGCTAGATAATTCTTGTTGGGGTGACTTTCCTGTGTATAGTACAGTATTTGTGCTATACAAAGCTAGAAGAGGTTCTGAAAAGAGTTATTAATGCAATGGTTAGGGAAGATGGCTTCCCTTGTGGCTCAGATGGTAAAGCATCTGCCTACAGTGCTGGAGACCTGGGTTTGGGCCACGGGTCGGAAAGATCCCCTAGAAAAGGAAATGGCAACACATTCCAGTACTCTTGCCTGGAAAATCCCATGGACAGAGGAGCCTGGTAGGCTACAGCCCATGGGGTCGCAAAGGGTCAGACATGACTGAGCGACTTCCCTTTCCTATTTTTCCTTGGCCTCTCCCTGTTAGGTGCTGGGAGTATGGCCCTCCACAAGTTGTGATCAGAAAAAAGGTCTCCAGACATTGTTAAATATCTCCAGGGCCAGGGTCAAAATCACCTTCAGTTGAGAACCACTGGGCTAGAAGAAAGGATTAAGCAATTATTGGGAGTTATTAAATTATTAAACAATAAGTGTGTACCAGGTGTTTAACTCATTTAATCCTTGCAGGTGTTGCTGAGATCATTTTTGAAGGAAGGAGATGAGGAAAGAGGTTGAGAACATGACCCAAGGTTGGCCAGAGGGGGTCTGATTATGGGGTGTTCTTTTGCTTGTACTCTTCTTCCTCCAAATAAGAGTCTCTTATCAAGTACCATAAGAGCTCCTACTGTTCTTCTTAGTGCTAATGACTCAGACCTCACTTCCTGATGAAACATTGCAAAATGCACTGTTTGCAAAGAATCTTGCACTGCTTGTGTGGGGGTCGTTGATATGGTTTGGTTTTTGCTTTTTTCTGGCTTTTGGTTTTGCTGAGAATATGAACTGGGTGTTTGTTCTCCAGTGAGGGGCCACTGATAAACAAAGGGACATGTAGTCTTCTTGGTCTTTCACGTCTCCAGAGAGAACTCAAATGGGACCCATGGGGAATTCCCTTTGGGAGGGAATTAACCAAGAACCAGTGTTATCTTCTGTGGGGAAGGGGCTTTTGCTGTGATGATTCTTGGGGATATTTAGTAAACTAGATGGAATTTTCTTCTGGGGAACACTAAGACCAGCTATTTGCCTGTATGATCTTCTTGTGACTAATTTAGCTGGTTGTAAACTCTGGTCTAAGCAAAGGGGGCTTCATTTTGAGCCATGGGTGCTGATTTTGTGAGGTGCATCGTGGGGGAAGAGCCTTCCCCTTTCTGGGGTGTACAACTAATTATTAGAATTTTCAGAAAAAATAATAACCTCCCATAATCACGTGGGGATGAAGCTCTAGATTGCTTTCTTCACAGAGTTGGGGTAGTTTAGAGGGAGTCAGGAAGTGAAGGAATAAAACTATTGTTAATTTCTCCTCCCCCTTTTTATACCATCAAGAGAATATAAACCAATAAAAGAACTAAATGTTGGCAATCCATAAAATTCTATAGTGGTAATAAAGAAAAACTGAAACTATATTGATATACAACCAAACAAGGTAATTATCATTATTTTTTAATAAAGCCATTTATCATCAATAAATACCAAGGGGGATAGGAAAAATTGCAAGCACAACAATGCCATCTTCCATAATTATAGCTATTAACAATTTAAAGCATAATTATGTGAGGAAGGAAAAACTTTTAGGAAAGCTTTGTGCTGTTTTCTGTGCAGAGAAGCCAAATTCTTACATTTCCAAATAGTCAGGATTCTATAAATATTACTGAATTGATAGAGCTTGTCCCAACTTAGAGTAGCTCATTTTCTAATGATCTGTAATTTGGGTGTCTTGTCTCCATCTCTAGGTTGGCCAGCAGCCCTGGAGGAAGGGCTGGGATCCAGGAAAAAGTATATATGGTGATTATCTGTCCACTTCCTAAATGTCACTAGTCAAGAGGACTTTATTTAGTAGAAAGGTTGGTTTTGAGGAATCAAGGGTCTCCTTTATCTCGTCTGAACAAACCCTGATTTAAGCAGCTACTGTTGCCTAAATATCAATGATCCAGGGAGCACAGGAAGGAATGAGATGCAGGTTTTGCTGCTGAACACCTTAAACTCTCAAAGGGAGACAGACCTGTCTGCTCTTAGGGTTGGAATGCGGGATGGAGTGGTTAAGAGTGTTCCTTTGGACTTCCCCCATGGTCCAGTGGTTAAGAATCTGCCTTGGGAGTGCAAGGGACACAGTTTTGATCTCTGGTCAGGAAACTAAGATTCTGCATGCTGCAGAGCGGCTAAGCCCACTCACTGCAGTCTAGAGAGTCCATGAGAAGTGAAAGACATGAAAGTGTTAGTCGCTCAGTCGTGTCTGATTCTTTGTGATGTTATGGACTGTAGCCTGCCAGGCTCCTATGTCCACGGGGTTCTCCAGGCAAGAATACTGGAGTGGGTTGCCGTTCTCTTCTCCAGGGTAACTTCCCAACCCAGGGATTGAATCCAGGTCTCCCACCTTGCAGGCAGATTCTTTATCATCTGAGCCACAATGAACAATCCCATGTGCTACAACTAAGACCCAATGCAGCCAAATAAATATATAATTATTTTTTTTAAAGTATGCCTTGAAGCTACTAGCCATATCCCAGCTCTCCCATTCACCACCTGTGTCATCTTGTACAAATTAAGTCATGTCCCTATGCCTCATGGTTCTTATCTATAGAATAGAGATGACACTAGAACCTATCTATAGGTTGATAAATTGAGCTGAAATTTAATGAATTGATAACATGAAACCTGGCTCCCGATGAGTACTATGTAAGTTAGCTGTCATTTAACCCAGTGGGGTAAGTTAACTACTGAGATTAAATACCTTGGATGTGATTCCATTTGGGTTGTTTGATACTTGGGTCTGATGCAGTAGTAGTCAAGTTCTCTTTGACTGATGATCACATAAAGCTCTGGATAGGATAATGACTGTACTGAGTCTTAAAGGGTGAGACTAGGAGGATAAAGGTATTCCTTAGAGTGAAAACTACAAGAGCTAGTAGTTTGGATGGAATCCACCAATGGTGTGATATGCCTAGGTAATTATAAGTGTATTCCAACACGACAAAAATGGAACCAGTGGCAGAAAGAGATGAGGCTGCAGGGTTTTGGAGGTTTGGCAGAGTCTGGATTACAGAGTGTTGGTTTTTTTTTCTTGAGGACTAGAACTCCTGTTGAGAATATTAAACCTGAAGGTGGTGGTTTGTCAGATTTGCCGTCTAGATCTATCATGAGGACAGAAAGCAATGTTGAGTTGTTCTTAAATACTGAGATGAGAGACAGAGGGAAGGGTTAGAGGCATCTTTTAGAATTTCTAGGATTAGGACTTCCACCCAATAGGACAGTATTTCAGCAGAGTTATGCATGTTTGTTGGAAATGAACACCTGGATTGATTGATTCTCAGTGTAATTGTGGTAGTCTTTACTGCTGCTTGACAAATATCCTAGTCCTTCTCAACTTACAGGAACATGTATAAACAAATGGGAGGTTGTATTTTCTGGTCCCCTTGTGAGAGAGGAGTCATGGAAAGAGTTCTGGCTCAGGACTTGTGAGGAAAAGTGATGCATTACTTTGGAGCCAGACTATTTAATCGCTGGTGTAAGAGCCTTCAGAGCTTGATCATTTCCCTCACCACAGTGACCAACATCATTACTGAAGTCTGTTCCATCAGCAGGTCCCACAATGAGGATGACATGGAGCAGAACTCCTAGCTGTCGCCTGATTAAACATGGAGTGTGAATGAGCAATAAACCTTTATGGTTTTAAGCCAGGGGTAAAAAGGCAAACTTTGTAAAGAACTGGATAGAAAATATTTTATTAGGCTTTTAGTTTTCAGGCAATCTTTGTCCATTTTAAAATTGGGTTATGTGTCCTTATTATTGACTTATAAAGTGTTCTTTGTATATTGTAGATGCAATTCCCATATCGGGTATATAGTTTTCAAATATTTTTGCCCAATCTGAATCTCGTCTTTTAAGTATTTGTAATGGTATGTTTTGAAGTGTACAATTTTTAGTATGGATGAAATACAATAGATCAGGTGTTTTTTTTCATAGATTAGATGTTGCATCCTCAGTTATACCTAATTCTCCACAGCCTACTCAAGAGTTAACATTATACAATGTTATATAAATGTAACAACCTCACAATAGTTGAATTCCATTCTGTTCACCATCTCCTCAGTTTTTGGTGCTATTCTGTCATTAGTTTTGCATCTATATGAAAAACCTCATGATATATTTTTTATAATTTTTGTATTCAACTGTCAGTTTATGTTTAAAGAGATATTGAAAAAAGATAAATTTAATATAAATATTTCATATTTCATGTGCTCTTCATTCTCCCTATAGATATGTTTCTGCCTAGTAACACTTCTGTTAAGTGTTAATAAAGCATAATTTAGTATAGTGAAGGTCATCTGGTAATAAATTATCTCAATATTCATTTATCTGTAAAACTCTGTATTTTGTCTTTATTTTTGAAGGATATTTTTGTGGCACATGGAATTCTGGATTGATGGTTTGTTTTTTCTTTTAAAGATTTTTTTCAATTGACTTCTGACATGCATTGTTTCTAGTAAGAAGTTGGCTATCAGTTGTTTTTCTGTCTTCTGAATTAAATGTGTCTTTGTCCTTTAGATACTTTTTGAACTTTCTTTCCTTGATAGAACCTTGCTGTAGTTTTCTTTATATTCATCAACTTTAGTTTATAAAGCCTTTTTGATCAGTATGTTGTTTCTCACAAATATGGGGAATTTTTGCCCATGATTTGTTCAAATGCTGTTTTTGCCTCATTCTTTGGTCTCAGCTTTTGGGACTCCAGTTACATGTATATCAGACCACTTATTGTTCCGTATTTGACAGAGGCTCAGATTGGGTAAATATTATTGATCTTCAAATACTAATGGTCTCTATCCAAGTTGAATAGTCCCTTTCCCCCATAAAATTCCCATCTGCTGTTAATATCACTGAGTAATTTATTTTGACTTTTTAGATACTTTACTGTTGTAATAGAATTTGCTTATTTCTTTGTAGTTTAAAATTTTAGCTTGAAATTCTTCCTTTTTTTTTTTTTAACTGATTTTGACTCTCTTTGAATTCCTTAAAAACATTTATAATATCCTTTTTAAAGTCTTGTTTGCTTATTTAAACATTTGGATTATCTCAGGGTCTGTTTATCTTGCCTGATTTTTCTTTTGACTGTGAGTCATTTTTCTGTGAAGAATTTTTTTTTTAAACTGTATACAAGATACAGTGTTAACGTATTGCAAAGATTCTGGATTCTCTTATATCCCTCTGAAAACTGTTAACTTCTGTTCTTGATTGATTTTTGCACTTACATTACTGGCTGATAACCTTAAACTTCTGAAGTCTTCTTTTTAGATCTTCTTAGGGAACTCTGTTTTAATTTTGCTATTGATCTTAGTGCAAAGTCATAATCCTGGGGCACAGTCTGTACATCTAAGTGTTTCCCTTTGGGGGTTTTGATATAAAGCCCAAGGTATTGACTAAGTCACTTTACCTTGTCAGAATTACAACACTGAACTCTGATCCCTCATGATGGACAATTTATGAAATGTCTAGAAGCTTTTTCAGCATTTCACTTGCTAGTTTCTGCCAGGCTACTTGGAATTTTCCTGGGAATGATCTAGGGATTTGTGAAGTGATATATGCAGATTTCTTATCTCTGTAACTCCTCTCTTCTGGGATTTCCCTTTATAATTTCCAGCCACTTGGTCAACCCTGATCTCTGGCTTTTTAAGATAGTGAGTTTACAGATTTCATTTTGAGTTCTAGCTGCCTTGTGCAGTGCAGACTGCAAAATGATTTCAATGGAAAAGCCATTTAAACATAGATATCACCTGATATGGTTCACTTCTTTAATAAAGGTCATTGAATCTCTCCATTTTCTGCCTGCTTTGGTAGCTCTCCAGTGCCTTCAATTAATTGTTGCTTATGTTTTCCCCAGAGTTTATAATTTTTATCTGTGAGAGAGTTGGTCTGACATAGTTTACTTCATTGTTGTCAGAGTAAGAAAAGCCTTCTCATATTATTCTATAGGGCTGAAAATGGGGTTAGCAATATGAAAGAACTTTGGGGCTCTTTTCACTCTTCATTTTTGGTGACTTGGGATATTTTGATTATGCAAACCCCTTCCAGTGAGCATGGGTCTTCAGGTGGACCCCTGGCTCACCTTACTCTATTTTTCCTGGTGAATGTCTTTTAATAAGAATGACCTGCATGCTTATTGGAGGAAATCTCCAGCTGTGCTCTCTCTCTGAAGATGCTTGGAATTAACTTTGATGCTTTGACTATTTTCATCACTGATTTTTAACTTTATCTTTTCTTGCACATCTGGATGTATTCGTTCGTGGTAGATTGAAAGCCTACTGTGCATGAAGCACAGTTTTAGCATTTGTAGTTCGGCAATGAATAAAAACAAACAAAAAACAGAAAAAAAAACAAAGTCGTCATTCCCCGAAGCTCCCTTTTTAGTAGGAAGAAGCAGACAGTAAACAAATAGTAAACAGCTGTCATCTTGTGATCAGTGTTTTGAAGAGAGAGGAGTCCAGTCAGGAGCTAGTGGGTGTGTCTGTGGATGTGCTCAGAGAGCATGTTAAGGTAAGAACTTGCTGGTGTGGGAAGTAGTTACGCAGAGAGCAGAAGCATGGGAACAAGCCTCCTGTGGGAGGATTTAAGGGAAGCGCACTGCAGGCAGAGGGAACAGCAGATGCGAAGCCCTGAGCAGCAATGTGACCAGTGAGCTTGAGGAGCAGCCAGGAGACCTGTGGTCTGGAGTGAAGTTGGCATATTGGTCCTTAGAAGCCATAGTGAGTACTTTGGTATTTACTCTGGGAGAGAGAGAGAAAACTTGGATGGTTTTGTATAGAGAAATAACATAATTATTTAAAGCCTTTATCTTAGATTCAAAGCAGGGAGACCAGTTAGAGAACTGTTGTGACTGATGACAGATGATGAGGATTGATTGGTTGTTGTTGTTTAGTTGCTAAGTTGTGTCTGACTCTTTTGCGACCCCATGGATTGCAGCCTGCCAAGCTCCTCTGTCCATGGGATTTTCCATGAAAGAATACTGCAGTGGCTTGCCATTTTCTTCTCCAGAGGATCATCCCCACCCAGGGATGGAACCTTCATTTGCTGCATTAGCAAGCAAATTCTTTACCACTGAGCCGCCAGGGAAAGATTGATTTTGATCAAATGATATTATTTGCTGAGAGTTTCTTTTGTCCTCCGTGTGATGCTACCTACAGAATCAGTTGTGTTCCAGATTTCTTTCTTGCCCTTGCAGTAATCAGATCTTGAAGAATCTCCCACTACATAGGAAAATACTCATAATAGGGAAGAAAACTTGAGTAGGGGAGGCAGACCTAGCATGAAGCTTTGGGCGTGGTGAAATATTAGATTATGTACGTGTATAGCCACATACCTCTCTGGTTAAGTCATTGCAAATGTTGTCTGGCTAATGTCCATTAATGATTACTTAATTATAAGATTGCCATTTCTGTCCTTGGTCTGACAGCTGGTTTACTTTACTGAAGGCAGTGTCTTTGGTAGAGTTTTCTTTTTTTTTTATCACATTAAAGAGGATATTATTTCTAAAAAGTGATAGTTTCAAAAACAAAGAAGATTAGGTACTTTCTATCCAATAAGAGAATCAAGTCCAGAACCTGGCACTTAGTAAATGTTTAGTGTTACTTGAAATTAGATTTACTGCTTTGTTTGATTAAAAATATCCCCCCCCATTTAATACAGTAAGAGTGGTTAAAGAGAGCACCAAAAATCAGTTAAATAAACAGTAACCTAGACTGAAACTAGAAATAGCAACTCATGTACATTTCTTAGTTTGGTAATTACTTAAGCTGCTGGCGATCCTGTCTAGATGTGCGCATTGATGTGTGTACTTCCCCAGCTCCTTCTCTTCTGCCTCCTGGTTCTCCCCTTCTCCTTCCTTCCCCTGCCCTTCCGCCTCCTCCCATCACTTATGGAGGGCCGCCAAGCATACTGACCATTGGTTCCTGACAACTTGAGCACAGAGACTTCTTGCAGTCTTCAATTTTGTGTGATCATTTGAGAGCATAACTGGAGAGTCAGACCCATTGGGTTCTAACACATTCTGTGTGATCAGAGACAGTTTATGAAGCCTCTCCAAGACTCTGTTTACTTAACTATAAAATGGAGACAGTGCTACAGGTTTCAGGGTGTCAGTGAGAGGGTGTAAGGTCACTTACCTTAGTACCTTGTAACATACTCCCCAGGTCTCATGATCATGCCCCCACTCCCCACACATGAGGAAACAGAGACCCTGGGAAATCCCAAGACTTGCCCAGGGACACACAGTATCACTCAGGTCCACCAGCCACCTGCTCTTGTTAAAAGGGAACAAGCACATGTAGCTGAGTGCTGCCAGGCCAGCAGAAGGGGCAGCAAACTGTGATGTGTAAGAGCACACCTCAGTGGGTGCAGATCCCAGCCCTGCTGCTTACCAGCTGTGTGCCCCCAGGCTAGTTATTTAACCTATCTGTCCCTCAGTTTTCTCACCTTTAAAATGGGGCTAATGATGCGACCTTGCATAGAACTGCATAGAGGATTAAATGAAGTCCTATGTGCAGAGTACTTGGAGCAGCATTGAAGCACTGCCTGTTAATATTGACATTGATTGTGAAATGTAATTGATCATTGCTGAGAGGCTGTGTTTCCATCAGCAACCAGTCCAACTGCTCACTTCCTCTGTGATGGGTTCAGGCACCCCGTTTGCCACACCCCCACTCTTTGCACCGGGTCTCACTTTTGTTTGGTTGGGTCACTCGTCTTTCCCCGGTGCCCCGTCACTACCTTCCTCCCCGCTCTCACGGCCCCGCCCTCTGGTTCTGGTCTGCCATCTGCTGTCCTATTCACCACTCCCACCAGGTCAGAGAGAGCGGGGGCTTCATGGGGTGCCCAGGCATCACGTCATGTCCCAGCGCTGTTGTACATCTTGTTTCAGAGATATTTTGCTGTAATGTTCTGTGACCTTTTCCATTGAGTGAGGTAGTTGGAGAGGCACTCAGTAAGGGAAAATTGAGCTGTTTTATTCCTCCCCAAGGAGTCTCCTGTTTCCTTTCCACCATTCATTTGAAAGCTATCATTTTCTTGATTTTATAGCTGAAAAACACCATTGATTCACTGGGTGTTAGATGCTAAGAGTTCTCCTATTGACATGCCTATTGACAGTTTTCAGTATATTCTGCGTCTAATTATCACTCTCGGCTAAATGATACACCTTGTGGACTTGAGCGATGGAGTCGATAGCTCTCACCACATTGTTCCAGCCGTGCCTATTGAGCCCAGTGTCAGGGCGATGTGATTTATGTGATCAGAAAGAAAATTTCTGTTGGTGTGCTGCATAATTAAAGCAAGTTCGGAGTGACTGGTGACAAAAAAGCAAGTCTGCTGATGTCATCCCCAAATGAGGAGAGATTTCTATGGTAAGCAGCTGCGACAGTGAGGGATCTCTTTTGGCATCTTGTGCTTTGCAGTTTTCAAGGGTTCGATTTTCCTCCCAGCCCCAGCTGAAGATCCCTCCTCTCTGACTTCCCGTCTCCTCATGTTCAAAGCCCCAAGATGTGCGTGCTCTTGCTCCCCAGGACTGGAGCCCTGGAACTTGCTCTGGGAGGGGCTTACTGTTGGGATGTGTGTGTTTTAGGAGGAGACAATTCATAGAATTGAGGCAGGTAGAAACCCTTTATGAGTAGGAAGGATATATGGTTTAAGGAAAAAAAAAATCTGTCCTTTGTTTTGGCTAATTTGAGTTTGTAGGGTTTAGACTAAGGGTTGAGAAGGCAATTTTCTCAGTGCCTGAGCTGAATGGTCCCTGTGTGTGGATACTGTGTTCTGAGGGGAGTGAATGGAGAGTCTTGCCTGCTGCAGACAGGAAGGCTGGGGAAGTGTAGAGGCTGACAGGAAGTAAAGCTGGCTTGTGGTGAGGAGAGAACTCTGGTGTAAAAGAGACTCCCCTCCTCTTGCACTACCTTTCTGGTGACGCTCTTCACAAATGCCCTTCAGGGACTCTCAATAGTCAAGAACCGACTTCCTCCAGTGCTGGTTGGAGGACGTTTTCTATGAGGCCAAGGGTCTTATTGTTTAGCCCGTGTAGACCTCAGTTTTCTTATCTGTAAAATAAACCAGGGAACCCATTTAGCAGTCAGGTACAGAGGCTTAGTGAGCTAGGGGCTTGAAGTAGGGGTTGGAGAATGTATAGGTATTAATCTGAGTCATTCTTGGACAAATTCACTGGTGAGGTCATGGTTGGTCAGAAAGAAGTATGGTTTACCTAAGATGCACAGCCTCTATTTCATACAGGACTAAAGGATCTTTTAAGAAGAAAATGTATCACAGTGAGACATATAAGGATGGATGTGAATGGAACATCTGAATCGAAAGGGAGGCATCAGTATTTCCAGGCACCTGACTTGGCAGTAAATTTGGCCTGGTGGCTAGGAAAATTCACAAGTAGAACTGGACTTGGGTGTTGGTGGGGTGGTTGAGGCCATGCAAAGGGATCAGGACTCTGGGTATCTATAAGATGGTGATGAAAGGGGCTTTTGAAGTCATTGATTCCAGACAGGTTACTTTCCTGGAAGCCACAGAGGCCTTATGTGATTTCTATACCCATCAATTCTTACTGAATGAACCTCTGTATGTGGTACTTTTGCAATTCAGATTTTTAGAATGAGAGTGAGAGAAAAGCAAGGAGAGAGGGAGGGAGATTAATATTATGGCAAAGACATAAATAATTTGATTTGAGAAGGCTCACCCATACACAAGACCAGAGGCATTGTGATTTAAGTTCATATTTTCATAATTGGAATTTTTAAAAGATTTATTTATTTATTCTATTTTTTGGCTGTGGTAAGTCTTTTTTGCTGCACACAGGCTTTCTCTCGTGGCGGCGAGCAGGGGCTACTCTTTGTTGCAGTGCATGGACTTCTCATTGCAGTTGATTACTTTTGTTGCAGAGTAGGGCTTCTAGGTGCTTGGGCTTCAGTAGCTGCAGCCTGAGGGCTCAGTAGCTGCAGCCTGAGGGCTCGGTAGCTGCAGCCTGCAGGCTCAGGTGGGTGGGCTCAGTAATTGTGCACACAGGCTTAGTTGCCCCGTGGCATGTGGCATCTTCCTAGACCAGGGATCAAACCTGTGCCCCAGTATTGCAAGGTGGATTCTTAACCACCAGACCAGCAGGGAAGTCAGTAATCAGAATTTTTTAATATAAAAGTTTTAAGACAACTCAGTTATCTTTGAGAATTCACTGATGTTTTGTGATGGGAGTGGCAGCAAAGTGCTTTGTCCTGAATGTGACGTAAACCATGAAGCTTAGCAGGGTTACTGAAAACTCAAGAAATCTCGTAGATTTTATTTCTTGTTAATCATTCATATTTATTTAGATCTGGGCTAATTCTCAAGCTGTTGATGGTCCTGGGAATGGGGAGACATCACTCTACAAACTTGAAAAGCATCTTTGAACATTCTGGTAAGATTATGGATTTTCTCCCAATCTGTCTGTCATAACAACCAAACACACTTCTGTGAAGACGTGACTACGCTGAGGCATGGTCACTGTAGCACGGCACCGCGGGAAGATTCCGGGTAGCCCATTAGGGTAAAGTCGATCACCTTCCTGTTCAGGTCCTTTTTTCCCATCCTCGACTTGACGAGTGATCCAGCTTACAAGCCCTGACTCCCCCTGACAGATCACAGGCTACAGTGATCACCTGTGGTTTTGGGATAAGACTGTTGCCTTGTGTGCTGGGATCCCTGTGTTAGCCACGGTTGGTTTATTTAGACAGTGGATATTAGGGGAGAGAATGTAGCTTGGGGTTCCTTGACCCACAGTTCTTCCTGTTCTGTGTCCTGGGCTTCTGAAATGCCTCTCCTCCCTGTGTCCTGCGTTTCTCTGCCTCGCAAGACCACCTCCTGCTGGCAGAGGTGTCACCTGGTGGGTTTCAGAGCAGTTCCAGCATTGTTCTCGTTAGGTCGATGTGTACTTTGCGTTTCCTCATGCTCCTTCTGGCCTCTGCATGTTTGAGCTCTGGGATCCCTGTTGGGGGGTGAGCATGCAGAATATGTCCTCACCTCTCAATTCATTGTGACTTTAGCTCGAGGTCCGTCCTGTGGCTGACGCTGCTCTATTAAATCCCGGTGCATGGAAGCAGCATGGAAGATGGAGTGAGCAGTGAGCATATGGCCCGGGGTTTGTGTGTGGAGGGGCGTGTGGGGCATGGATGGGAAGCTGCATTCCCCCTCCGGGATTGTCAGGAGAGGGAGAGCCTTCTGAGGAGATGATGCAAAGGCACAGCCAGCCCGATGGGGGAGTGGGCCTGGGCAGTCCTGGGCTCATCTGCTGGAGGGTGAGGTGGAGTGGGAGACATCTCTGTAGATGCCCTGCCATCTACAGAGAGTCCAGAATTCAGGGCTTCCCTCAAGCAGCCCAGATCCTGAAAACGGCAAATTATTCTTTTTGTTCTTTCCTGTCTTTGGGATTGTTTATGCATCTCAAATGAGCTGTAAAGGGAATTTTGTGCATCCGACAAACTTTTGCTTTAAAGGAGGCAGGTTTGAACAAGGTGCCGTCACATTAAATGCTGGCTATTGTGCTTTTCATTCAGCCTGATGAACAGTGGCCGAAAATGGCAGGGGATTAAATTGATGTAATGACAAGAATTCATATAGAAGACTGTGGGAATGGGGCAGAATAATGCCGAGGCTGCACGGTATTGTGCCGTTCTTTGATCGGTCTTATGCAGAAAACATAATATACCTATCTTTATGTTGATTCTAAACAGGGAGTGCATAAAGAGAGGTGTGTCATTCTCCTACTCTCTTGGAGGTGGAATTAAGGAGCTATCCATTTTGAGCAAGGGACATATTTCTGAGTAATGAGTTAAGTGCAGGTTTTGAATATTCGTATCTTATTATACTCTTATCAAAAAACATAAGAGTGTTTTTTGTTGCTCAGTTGGGTTCTTGTTAAGGAGGCCTACCATACATGGACATTTGTAAATTATTTATTTGTTAAAGGATGTTCCTTTTGTTTTTTGGAAAAATATCAACCTTGTCTTGGTGAATTTAAGCAGTATCAAGCCCAAGTAGAGAAAACACCTCCTTTCTCAGTCTAGGTCTTTGATGCCAAAAGTCACAGATGAGATGGTCCTGCCTTCTGGAGAAATACATATGTGTCTTTCATCTGGGAAATGTCTTTCTGGGGTAGTACCAGCTGGAAGACGTCAACTGGGATGACCAAATACTTGATGGATGGACAAGGGGTGCGGCAGAGGTGGCTGAGGACCATTCATATGCAGTGTGTTTGAAAGCACTTTGAAAAGTATAGCGTGCTTAGCATGCATTTGTATATGATATGAAAGCATATTTTTATTAGGCACACTTCAACATATGGTTCCAAAGAAGAGGAAGGTGTTGTGCTGTTTTCAAACTTTACTTGTATGTGTGTATGTATTTTTTCCTCCTGTACTCAGAGAAGCATCTTTAGGCATTGATTCCAGTAATGATGTTTATCCTTTCTAAGCCTTCATGAGGAATTGCCCTAATTTCTTAGAACACCGCTTCCGTTACCTCCACACTCACTTTGGGAAAATGTGAAATTCCTAGTCCACTTTTAAGGCTTTCCACGGTTTTGACTGACTCTACCTTGCAGTGAAGCCCTTGTGTCAGAAAGTCCTGCCTGCCGTCATTTTCACGTTTCTACTTCTGTTCATGTCATTCCTTCCGTTTGAGGCCCCCCTCCCCTGACTGTAACCCCCCAGATGTGGCTCATCCTCTGGAGTGCTGCTGGCTCAGCTCCTCCTCGAGGCCTCCTGCAGCCTGTCTTAATAGTGGACGTGTTCTCTCCACAGCCCCCGGTGAGAATTATCCATGGCTTTGCTGGGTAGTATCCTCATCTGACCTGCTGCTTTCTTGGCATTAATGGTACAAGGTAGTGACAGTAATGGTAATAGAGATAATAAAAATACTTATTCAGAGTTATTGTCCTCTTTGTGAAGATTTAAATATTGTGGCTCATAGAAGTTAATTAACTTTTCCAAGATCACACAGCTAAGCAAGTAGAGGAGCTGGGTTTTGAAGACTGATAATTTCAGTCCAGGGCCCAAGCTCTTAACCACTATTCCTTAATGGAGGAGGTCCCAAGGCCCCAGTGTGTTAGTAAACATGGATGGAATTTAGATTGGCTTCCTGGTTATTTTCATGGCACTTTTCTCCTTTACTGTTAAGCACCATCCCCCTCCCTTGCTGAGGTCTGAACTTAGTACATAGCCTTGGTTGACAAGACAGCAGTTTATCTTGCATGAGTCAATTGATAATGTATTAGGTGCTCTCTGCAAGGTACTTGGGGCTTCCCAGGTGGCTCAGTGGTGAAGAATCCATCAGCCATGCAGTAGACATGGGTTTGACCCCTGGGTAGGGAAAATTCCTTAGAGAAGGAAATGGCAACCCACTCCAGTATTCTTGCCTGGGAAATCCCATGGAGAGAGGAGCCTGGCAAGCTATAGTCCATGGGTTTGCAAAAGAGTAAGACATGCCCTAGCGACTAAACAACAGCAACAATGTTCTTGGGGTGAGTTTTATATAATTTTGGCATTTTAGGGCTCAGAGCTGGCTTGGCTGCTGCCATGCACATTTCTGGCAACCCTGGAGCACATGGCTAAGTCACCAGGACACTCTTTTCTGCCCTGCTTGGATGCCAATCCAGAATCCTTCCTTTTAGGATTCAGGAAACTGAGATCCAGAGAGGTGTTACTCCAGCAATCAGAGTCAGCCTGCAAAAGTGCATCTATGTGCTCTCGCTGGCCTAAGAGGAAGCAAAGAAACTAGACTCAGTCTCTTCAAGTATGGAAGCTGAGGGCCTGGGGCAGGGGGATTCCCTGCTCTTTGCTGGCAAAAATGGAGCCCGCGCCCTCATCTCTACTTCCTGATTAGTCTGTGATCTCTCCTCAGGTCTGGAAGCAGATCTACTTCCTGTACCAGCTCATTCAGTAAGACTTAGCACATCTGGTTGTGTGCATGCATTTTTCAGCAGCTGTCCCCCTGGAAATTCCCTCATCATGAATGTGGACAATGAATTGAGTGATGTGGATTATGTTTTATTAGGGTTGCCTTTTGATACAATGAGTATTTATATAAGGCTTCCTGGAACTCTCTGCAATATTCACCCTGGAAATTTTATCTTATTTTATTTTATTCTCTGTGCCCTTGATGTTGAAGTGAAGCATATTGTTTCCCTTTAGGATGCCATTAAAAGTCGATGATGACCTTTACGATGACTAATAGTTTTCACAGGCTTTAATTGTGACTTTTTTTTTGGCAGAGCAGCATCCGTCCACTTCATACATCTTTTGTATCAGGGAATCAATAAAAACTGCCGCCTTTTGTTGATGCTAAAGGAGATTTTATGCCGATGACAAGGGATTTGATTTAATATTCTCTTTAAATAAGATCAACACTGCTGCAGTTATAAACTCTTCGAAAAACTGTCAAGTCCATCAATATAGCATGAAACAAAAAGTTAGCAGCCTGGTATAAATTAGTACATGCATTGTGTCTTTGGGAAGGGTGGTAGATATTTATGATTGTGTGCTAAAGTATATATATATTTAGAGATTTGTTTCTGCTCTTTCAACTGTGAGTAGGAAATGCAGAGGAGCATTTCATTACTACCATGTTCCAAACTGCAAACTTTCTTTGCCAGTTAATGATTTTCTGGGGGCAATTCCAAATGTGGTGACATGATATAAACAGGTATTTATGATCTGTGATACAATCCTTAGTGAGTATGGATTTATAGTTAAATGGTGAAGTGGGAATCCAGCCAGCGATTATTGACAGAGCTTCTAGAATCTCTATATATTTTTTTGTTTCCATTATTCACACACACTTTCTTCTGGGGCCTGATTATCTCTGTAAGTCTGTTTTGCTAGTTTAGTTGAGAGGTGAATAGGAGACTTTGCAATTCAGGGCCATAGGCTCTGTGTGTTTCTCAGCTAGTGGGACACCTTGTCCCCATAACTATTCCCTCATACCTCGCCATTTTCATTAGATTGTAATTATGTTATGTGATTATTCCATCTTTTTGGGCTCTGTTCTAGGTGAACCGGGGACCCAGTAGGAGCAGATCTGATTGACAATAAATAACTGGAGTGAGCTTGTGTCCACAGGTTATGGCTGTGTCCTGGGGAGAATCCACAGTGTCCAAGATGAGAGCCACTGTGGCCCTTGGAACAGGAGCCAACTTCCCCAGAACAGCTTCAGGCTGGTGAGCATGACATGTGTTATAGTTAGCCTGGGTGACATGGGTCACCTTAGCAGAACAGGAATAGGCAAGAGGTTGAGGCCTAGGCAGATCTGAGGTCAGGTGAGCCAGGGGAACAGGGTGTGCAGCGCAGCCCGGAGATGACAACAGGGCCATCTAGAGCACCCAACAGAAGGCAGTGGAGGCCTTGCTTTTATGAAGTTCCCTTTTAAGAGAGGTCCACTCAGTTGTCTGTGGCGCCTGACCCATGGGGTGAAACCATCAGACCAGAGTTTGTTGAAGGGTAGTCCATAGACTGCTTATATCTCAGTTACTTGGGACTTTAATGAGACTGTCTCATGAGGAAGCTGAGTCTATGTTTTGAAAAGCTCTCCAAATAAGTTCCATGCATACTAGTCAAGCTTTAGAACCATTGCTCCAGATGTAAGGATGCTTGCCAAGTTAGAACAAGCTCAGATCTCCTTTTAGCTTTTTCCAAAAGATTCAGGATTCATATTTGGAGAGAGTGATATCCTTTGAGTGGATCTAGGTTAGAGGTGTTTTACTCAACAGGGCTATTTGAGACACTGACGTTTTTAAGAAAACACACAATACAGTTGACCCTTGAATAACTTGGGATTGAACTACAAGGGCCCACTTCTCGGTGGATTTTCTTCAGTAGTAAGTACTATAAAACTGCATGATCTGAGGTTGGGTTGAATATATGGCTAGGGAATCACAGATATGGAAGAACTGCATAAATGAATGGTCCACTATAAGTTACACAGGGCTTTTCAACTGAGAGGAGGGTCTGCACCCCTAATGTTTGTGCTGTTCAAGGGGCAAGTGTATATGTGTCCTTTTGCTTGTGCTTAATGTCTCATAGACATAAATTTGCATGTAATTTCAGATATCTGTGGTACCCTCATCATGAATCCTCTGTTGAAAATTCTTGACTGGAAGACAGGGTTGTGTACTTGTTACTTTTCACTGATCACCATGTGCTTGTTCCAACAATTGAGTTGAAGGCATGATCAAAATGTCACCTCTCTGTATTGTCCTAGAGAAAGCTCTGATTGATGGAAATGCCAGATTTTCATTGTCATGAATACTTCGGTGAACTTTGTAACACGCGGCCCCCAGTATAGATAATTAATCCATTTGTCACCATTGGGAAGGATTGATATTCTTGAATTTACATTTTGGTTCTCCTTTGAATGTTATCCTTTCTGTAGCCTTAGTCCTACATGTGCGAACCATTTGGAAGTGTCACTTGTGCAGGGAAAAAGTGAAGAACTTCCTTCTCTAGCACTTTTCGGTCTGGTAGATAGGGCTCTGACATGGAGTGACTCACAGAAGCATGGATTAATGTTGGCTTTTTTTTTGAGAGTTCTTCATAGGCATGAGTCACTCACCAGACCACACATCAGCTGTCTTCTGCCCAATGTTTTTGTCATTGTGGAGGAGAAGTGTGTAAACTGATAGTATCTCTGCTCATTTTCCTGGGTGGTACTTAAGCTGCCTGAGTGTTCCTTTTTGGGATTTATTAGTTAAAGATTTTCTTTTCAATAAACATTTGTAGCATATTCAGTGAGCTTTCCTAAGCAGGGGAGGATCATTTGGCAGTCTCTTCAGTTACTGAACCTTTTTTTTTAAATCTTAGGACACCCTTTTCCCACTGAGTCATTCAGTAATGCCTTCCTCTCCCTAGACTTGGCCCCACCGCCTGAAATGTTCATGTGTTTTTCTGTGAATACCAGCCGAGTGCAGGCGCCCGATTGACACAGCCAGATCAAAACGCTTTGAATTTTGAAAATGATCCCCCTCTTGGTGTTGAGCCCAGTGATAAAAGCAAAGCAGTTGTCATCTTGAAAACAGAGCTGTATACACGGCAGAGCCTTTCCAATTAGCACACTTAAGATGCGTGTTCGAAGTGATGGGAAGTGGGACGTTACAGAGCGAAATGCGGGTAATAGGGCTTTAAATTTTCATGTTTCAGTTGATTTTTTTTCTATTGCAGTTTGAAGAAAATTGTTGCACATTATTGGAGCTCCTAAGTGCATTTTAACACTGCTCTTTCAGTTTGCAATAATATCTTCCAAAACAACAGAAATACTGGTCACAAAAAAAGCTTGTGTCCATTGATTTTCCAAGTAGAGAGAAAGTAATATATTATTTAAAAATTACTACTAAATAACAGTCAGTTTAGGCCATTCTCCAGGTACTTTTCTGCCTTCTTCCAAGCAACTGGTTTGATGGGATCCTTAAACTGAACAACCTGGCATTTTTGATGTTCGCCAGACCCAGCATCAAAAATGAATTCTCTCCGTACACACATGCAGAGAAATCAAAGCCAAATGTCCAGCATAAGGCAGTGGGTTTGTTGTCTGCGAGTGTCCTATCAGAGTTATTACATACGTGATATACTCCCTAGAGCGTGGATGTCTATAGGGTCTGATACAGAGAAATAATAATAATACATAGTCATGGCGAATGTTACTAGTGCTTACCACTTTCCATTTCAGGTTCTCCTCTCCTTTGTACGTAGGAGAGTTGCACCTCCCTTCCCTCTTGAAGTTAGATATGCCTTGCTTTGGTCAATTCAGTGGGAGCAGAAGTGATTTGTGTCACTTTTAGGTAGAAGCATCTAAGACCCAGTAAACAGTGCACATTTCTTATGCTATGGTAAATGCTAAAGCCTTTTATTGAAAGACCAATATTATAAGATGCTGGAGACTCTGTAAGCTTGGTTCCCTAAGTGACTGCAGTGATCAGAGCCCCCTCTCCACTAGCCAACCCACATTGGACATGTAGAATGAAACAGAACCCACCCGTTGTTGCTTTAAGCTGCTGAGATTTAAGGTTTGTTTGTTATTAAAGAATAATCTAGCCTACTTTGGCTGATGCACAAATTAACATTTATTCAGTGCTATGTGCCAGGAGGTTAAAATGCTCTCTATGTATTAATTCATTTAATCATCACTTATAACCAATGAAAGTTACTCCTGTTATCTCCATTTTTTTTTTTTTTTTCCAGAAGAGGTGCTGAGATGTTAAATCACTTTCTTAAGAATGTACTGGTGAGGAACAGAAGTGAGATGGAACCCAGGCAATCTGGAGAATGCTCAGTAAACGCTAAATGATTGATTCAAGATCAGAGAGGGTTTTATTGGTTTGGTGGAACATAGTCTTCCATGTGGTGTTATTGGAGAGGGTACCAGTTGGCATTATCTATCCCAGATGTCTCCAGCTGCCTGTCATTTTGCCAGTATGGTTACTTATTTTTAGGCCTTGAAATGTTGGGGCTTTTTAGTTGAATATGATTGGCAACACCGTATAAAGGTTTTATAAGGTGAGGTGCTCCAAAAGAGCCCGTGAGTCACCAGAAGGGAAGTTAGAGACCCCAGGGGAAAGTAAGAAGCAACCAAGGACTAGAGTTGCTCTTTGGCAGAGGGTTGCCTTCATTAGGATTAGTGTCTGCTGTATTGTGCTGTGTGCTCTGAGAAGCTGAAACTCTCATGGGAGGTCCCACCTATGGGTTGATTCAGGCTCTCAAAGGGAAAGTTGGGGATGGGATGACGGCAGCGTTGCTCAACTGTTTATTGCTTTTGAAAGATATGGGTCAGTTTTCTTATGTGGGCAGAAAGAGGAGTTGTGGTGTGGCAAGGGAGCTCTAACTAGTGTGATTCTGCGCAATCATTCTAGTGTGTTTTAGTCAAGGGTAGTAGTTAATCCATTCCATTCCTTTGCCTGCAGCTGCTTTGTCTCAGAAACGACTTTCATAAACACTCACACATACTTTCACACTGAGTTAGCTGAAGAGCTTTGGCCAAGGTTCTTTTGGTCGTAAGTGACAGAAACCTACTCGGAAACTTAGTCCTTTTGAAGCAAAAAACAGGAATTGGTATAAAGATGTGAGATAGAGAGTCATCTTATAGAACCCCAACACTAAATGTATGGCCATGGGGGCAGGGACAGGAATCTAGAAAGCTCTGCAGAGCTACACCTCCTTCTGCTCATAGAAGTTGTGCGGAGGTCTTCTCTATTCTCTCAGTACATTTGCTTTCTCTCCCTCCGTTCCTTTGCCCTGTTAGCTTTTTCTGCTGTTGTATGTTCATGGACAAACAATACAGTTCCTGAGCTTATGGACCTTCAGTTCACATACACACTTGGAACTGATAAGCAGCCTTAACTCCCAGTTCTACAAACTGGGAAGAGAAAATTTGAACCATGTTGAGACTGTTCTTAGCTGCTGTAGGCAATGGTGATTGGATTAGATCTATCATGTGTTTAGCAGTATGTGTGCCTAGGATGGTAAAGAATCTGCCTGCAATGCAGGAGACCCTGCATTCCTAGGTCGGGAAGGTTCGATTCTTAGGTTGGGAAGATCCCCTGGAGAAGGGATAGGCTACCCACTCCAGTATTCTTGGGCTTCCTTTGTGGCTCAGCTGGTAAAGAATCAGCCTGCAATGTGGGAGACCTGGGTTCAATCCCTGGATTGAGAAGATCCCCTGGAGAAGAGAATGGCTCTACCCATTCCAGTATTCTGGCCTGGAGAATTCCATAGACTGTATAGTCCATGGTGTCACAAAGAGTTGGACACAACTGAGTGACTTTCACTCATTTCACGTGCCTAGGATGTAACAGTCACAGTGTTAAATGCTGGGGACACTGATATGGATAAGGCAATGCTTTTGTCTTTGAGATAGTTCTACTCTGGAAGGGTATGTGAGTACAGAACTCAAACCAGAATATCCAAGGGTTGGATAACCTAGTGGTTATAAGACTCCTTATAGGAGTCACATCTTGTTTTAATAAAATATTCTAGTAGAGTAATGAACTGCTCTTGTAAAATGGCAAACTCCCTGTGCTGAAAGTATTTAATCTGAGGTAGGCTCATCATCTCTACTGTAGGATGTTACCTGAGGAACTTCTCTCCTCATCTAGCAGTTTAGACTAGATGACCCTTATTCTCTGATTCTATTATTTTTATGATAAACCTTGTGATACACAACCTCTGAGGGTTATAGAAATGAATGGGGAAGAAATGATATGTTCTAGAAGTGATCAGAAAAGGCATTTTAGTGTAATTGTGTCTTGATTTTGGCTCCAGAGAAAAGGGAGAAGGTGAGTAGACAAGGCAAGAAGAATATATTCCAAGTTGCATGGTGAGATGTGTAAAGACCCAAAGATGACGAATGTGGTGTGTATGAGAGACAAGAGACACATGTATTTGGGATCTGTATGAGGAAAGGTAAGACAAGTTGAATTTTAGGAAGGTGTTAGAATGATGAGATTAGGTAGTCGAATTTATATTCATAATGCTGTAGAACTAGAGGGCACTTGTGGATAGAATACTCTTTACCATAAAATAGGGCTCAAGCAAAAATGGTTTAAGCATGGAGGACATCTTTTATGTCACAAGAAAAAAGCTAAGTGAAGCAGTTAAGGGCTTGGTCCAGTGATTGACATCAAGGATCCAGATTTCTTCCATCTATTTCTTGGCCGATTTACCATACTGGCTTGGTGCTTAGGCTTCTTTCCTCATAGCCACAACCCGAGTGCAAGTGTTCCATGAATCATAGACAGACATGATAATCTAATGTTGAAGAGTTGGGAGGGATGTTTCCTTCTGTGCGTCCCTTTTAATTTGAGATAAAATGTCTCCCAGAAAACATCCTTTCATGTCTTATTGGCCACAGTTCACCACCCATGCCTTAGCTTTTGGGGAGAATGAGAGAGAAAAGTCACCTGTGCCAGCAAAGATGGAGATGCTGCCTAAGGGTTGTGGAGTTAGCTGCCAGTAGCATCTCCCCAGCCAGCTCATGCAGGACATCTTGTATTATCGCCTGATTTCTCAGATAGTGACATGTAACAGTGTCATATACCCAGTATCTTTTATATTATCAGGGACTCTGCAGTGTCCTGTTTTTACCCTTTAACAGCAACCCTTCCAGGTAGGTGGAATCCTTCTCACTTACTGTTGAGGGAACTGACTGTGTGTGGGTAACTGGGTTAGTTAATGTCTAGAGGGATAAGATCTTTTTTAAATCACAGTCACAGCCTTGGGTTTGAGAGTGGCTTTAGGCCAGCCTGCTCCCTTCCTCCAAAAGTTGCCCCCCTCCACTTCCCCTGTCCCTGCCAAGTGGCGGTGGAGCCAACTCTTGAATGCTTGTAGGGACGGAAGTTTCCTAACTACTGGCCCAGTGTTCTTTCCAGTCCACATCACTGGCAGAGTACAGACGTGTCATGGATTGAGGAGGACTCCTGGTTTTCTTCTGTTGCTCCCCTTCTTCCCCCAGGAGGTATCTTTTATAGATGCTGGCTGCTAGTGCTGGTGACGTCATGGCACTAGCATCATGGGGCATGCTGAAATCCATTAGTTGGTGTTCTCTCCTCTCACAAGAGGGGGCCATGTGAAAAGTTGGTTTGGCCTCCCCAACTTCCTTAAGCCTGAGACCCTGTGCCAGGTATTGCTATTTTCTATTTGCTAAACGTTAGTGGAAACAAAGAGCTGTTTTGTTTGGTTTGTGTTTCCCTGTGGAAAAGATTACTTTAGGCACATTTTAGAAAATGCTTTTAGAAAGAATCTTGTGTAGGTTGAAAACATAGGGAAAGAAAGCAAATGTCTTGATGGCTTTTTATTACAATAAAAATTGTAGTGAAAGCTCTCTCAACTTCCTCCCTCCTTCTATCCCACTAAACAAACCTTTGTTTGTGAGAGGAGGATTAGGTTTAAAGAGCAGGAGCAGAGATGAGGAAATAGCATCATCTGGGGACCCTAGTACTGAAAAGGTCACCACCAGTCACACTTCCTGAATATTTGTCAAAATTCAAGAGGTGCTTTAAGAGCAAGAGTTTGCTGTTGGTGGTAGTGGGGAGGGAATACCCATGGATCCAATAGGAAAACATTTTAAGTCTATCACATGAGATTTGAGGGGTAGAAGGAGGATGGTACTGGTGATGGTTTAGTTTCTCAGTATGTCCAACTCTTTTCGACTGATGGACTATCGCCTGCCAGGCTCCTCTGTCCATGGGATTCTCGAGGCAAGAACACTGGAGTGGGCTGCCTTCTCCAAGAAGGAGGATAGAGGCAGCAAAATTCAAGCAGTAAAAAGTGTTTCCATTGTTACTCTTTTTGGGAAAATGCTTTTAGTATTCAGTTGCTCTCCTCAGGTGCCTTTAAATTTGTCTTCCCTTTTTTGACTAATAAAAAGGGCCTCTTGTAGAAATCCATCAATTATGTGAGATCTTCTCTCTATAAACCTTCTCTGAAATTTAGTGATTGGTGGCCAGGTCATTGTGTTGGCAGCTGCAGGACTGCTGATGTCCTTAGATAGGCCTATGACTTGGGACCCGTCTAGGGAGGAGATGATGCACATAGCTCTTTAGTGGTCAGGAGGACCCTGACCGTTTCTGCACATGACACCTGGAACATGCAAGGAAATGTTTAGGCTAGAACCTCACTGTCAAATGTGGTAGCTGCTAGTCACACATGCCTATTGAACAGTTGAAATGTGGTAGATCGAGATGTGCCATAGGTGTAAAACACATTGAAGACTTAGTGGGAAAAGAATGCAAAATTCTCATCACTGCCCTTTAATTTTGATTACATTGTTGAAATGATAATGTTGTAGATACATTAGATTAAGTAAAATACATTATTAAAACTATTTTTGCCTATTTCTCTTTACCTTTGTAATGTGGCTACTAAAAAATGTGAAATATCTTTGCATTTCTGTTGGACAACACTGGTCTAGGTGAGAGTTCAGCAAGTCATGGCCTGTTTTCATAAATAAAGTTTTAAGGGCCATGACCACTGGTCAGTGAGTTGTCTATGTCTGATTTTATGCTTCCATGTTCACAGAGCCTAAAATATTTCTTTTCTGGGCCTTTACAGAGAAAAGTCTCTAAACTGTGGTCTAAAGGATTCTGGAAAACATGGCAGGACCTTAAAGCAGTCTGGGAAGCCCTGATTCTTACTCCCTCAGGCAAGGAGAGAGAAGCAAGGATGTTTTGATGTCTCAGAGGTGCTTTAGTTAAGTTTAGTCACTCTGTCATGTCTGACTCTGCCACCCCATGGACTGCAGCGCGCCAGGCTTCCCTGTCCATCACGAACTCCCGGAGCCTACTCAAACCCATGTCCATCAAGTCGGTGATTCTATCCGACCATCTCCTCCTCTGTCGTCCCCTTCTCCTCCTGCCTTCAATCTTTCCCAGTATCAGGGTCTTTTCCAGTGAATCAGTTCTTCGCATCAGGTGGCCAAAGTACTGGAGTTTCAGCTTCAGCATCGGTCCTTCCAATGATATTCAGGACTGATTTCCTTTAGGATTGAGTGGTTTGTGCTTCCCTCTTCCCCAGCCTGTTCTCTTTAAAGAAATGTAAACCTCAAGCCCCTTCACTCCTGAGAAGGGAGATTGTAGAGCCAGACAATTAACTCTGGATGAAAGGCAGAGTTGGAACCTTTTACCATTCAGTAGAGGGGTATGGAAACATTGCTCCTGATTGCTGAATCTCTAAAGGTCTTATGTTAGAGAAACAGAGTTACAGCTGATAAGTAGGGTAATGACATGGAGTGAATTAAGGGGCCCACTTGCTCCAGTGAGCTGCCATGAAAGTGCAAGTGTGTAATCGCTCAGTCATGTCCGACTCTCTGTGACCCCGTGGTCTGTAGCCCATTGGGCTCCTCTGTCCATGGGATTCTCTAGGCAAGAGTACTGGAGTGGGTTGCCATTTTCTTCTCCAGGGGATCTTCCCTACGCAGGGATCAAACCTGGGTCTTCTGCATTGCAGTTAGATTACTTTACCATCTGAGTAACCAGGGACTTGAGCTGCCATAGTACATGTCAATAATTTGGGGCCCTAAAGATATTTTATACCTAAGAGCTCCCATCAGCAAGAAGCAATTTCAAGGAAGTGTGCATTCTTCCCTGGGTTGGGAAGATTTTCTGGAGTAGGAAATGACAACCCACTGCAGTATTCTTGCCTGAAAAATTCCATTGACAAAGGAACCTGGCAGGCTACTGTCCATGGGGTCACAAAGTCAGACACAAGTGAGCTACTGAGAACATACAAAGATATTTTACACCTAAGAGCTCCCATCAGCTAGATGCTATTTCAAGGAAGCATACATTCTTAAAACCTTGGTTATCACCTGATACCTTGGAAAATGAGTTTTTACCTAGCTGAGTATAAGTTTTGGAGAGTGGTAAAGACTGGAGAGGTGAGATGGATGGACACAAGGGCAAATAGCACAAAAGCCTGGAGCTGACGCTACCCAAGCCAGAGCATTCTCCTGGGGCCAACTGGTGGGCAAGGGTCTCGGGAGGGTAACAGTCTTTTTTCCAAAGTGCAAATTGGTGTGGTACTTCCTTAAAAATTCCTTTCTACTTTTTCCCCCCAGTTTAAATGCATTTCCTAGGATAAGACCCTGCATCAGAATCAAATTCCTCACAAGCTTTGGGTGGTATTAATGCCTGCCAGCACAGGGTGAACCCTGTTACAGTGAATGGAGTCACAGTATTCAGAATGAATTACAGGACGTTAGGCACGTGATTTACCACCTATAGTAAACAGGGCTTCACACATGGTGTATTTCTGCTGCATGGGTTAGTTATTAACTGCAAAAAAAGAGGAAATTCATTTAGGAGACATGCCCATTTTTTATGAGGTAAGGCTGCCTGTAGATGCATGGCATTTTAAAGCAAACAAATTCCTGGGAGAGCCTGAGCTTACCACCCAGAAATGTGGCAAGGAATAAAAACATTTACACCAGTTTAATATGAATGGTTGAAAAAAATATCTATTGCACATTGAACGAGATATATGAAACCATAACCTCCTCTTGTGTAGTAAGCAACAGAACCATTCACCTAACAGATGACTATTCGAGTTGACATTATTCTGCATCTTTTCGATCTTCTCTTGCCAAGTGCTGGAGACTGTCAGGGAGAGCCCGCCAGATACATAGGCACTGTTGGCCTGGGGGTTGAGAGCTCGTAAGACTTTTGAAGGCGGAGGTTACCCAGTGATCCTCGTGCTGCAAACTGGAGTGGAAATCAAAGGATGACAGCCAACATAAACAGCGGCTGCATGTGGAATGTCAAAGTGAAGACGGATAGAGGTGGGACTTTCTCTGTCTCCTGCTCCCTTTCTAGTCCATAAAATGGAGCTTATTTCCTATCTTCCGGTAGAAGAAAAAGTACCATATGACTTTTGGGGGCCTCTGAAGTGATTCTCAGTTCATTCTTATAACATAGGTGGAATTTGACCTCCTCCAAAATTATTCAGGGGTGACTCTTGCTTAATCCTACCATGATTTATCTACTACACGTGAGCTATTAAAGCTAGAAGGAGTCTTGAGAGATGTTTTTGTGTAGCTTTCTTCTTTCACAGACCAAGAAATCGAGGCCTCAGAAAGGTTAATGAATTGCCTAAAGTTAAGTGCTAACTGAGTGCAGGCCTGGTCCTAAGAACTCAGAGCTCCTTCCATTCGACCTTCTGTGTCTGTTCACACACAGAAAGTTATGTGGGATCCCTGATTTTGAAAAGTAGTGAAATTAGAAATGTCCTCAATCCTGTCATTTGATTTGTAAATGACCTAGGTCATTTTCTGTGTCAGGGTACCTTCCTTACCTGGCTGGTTCAGGTTCCTAATTTTTCATGATGCCTGGCCTGTGGAGCTTTCTTTTAATTAGTGTCTTGAAAGTTTCAGAGTTCAATTCACTCATCTACTCTGGGGATGATAGTAACAATTTCATATTTGGGATGATTAATAGAGTTTGGGAATTTTAGAAAATTAACTTTACTGTCCTATACACTGGTGGCATGTTGAAATAAACTGGAGAGGCCATTCCTTGTGAAAGCTAAAGAGTTTCTTTGTAGAGTGAAATTTATGGACTTTGACATTTCTATATTATTTAAACTCAAGAATCTTACTCTGATGGTTTGTCTGACATCCCCAAACTCTTTAATTTAAGATCGCTGTAGAACTCTTGGTTTGTATTAATTCCATTTCATTTGTGTATTTTATGTGTTTAGTGGTCATATTTGAAAAACATCTCTTGTGAGTGCTCCGCATAATTTTGGCAGAAAATTACTTTTTTTGTGTTTCTGCGATGATCCCCTGAGATCATTTTTGCATAAATCCAGCCTTCTATTTTCAGTTACAAATCTGTTGTACAGATGATTCTTCTTAGAAGAAAAGATGCATTTGCAGCTGAAAAATGTAAATTACTTTTCATGGAAAATACCTCTCTGGGCCCCCATTTCCAAAATGTGTTGATTGCACATTGCATGTTTTTGTGCATGCTCAGGAGGCTGTTCTTACAATTAGAAAATTCTTGATTGTGTGGCAGATAGAATATAGTGACATGGTTGCTTCTGCCACATAGGCAAGTCAGAGGGTGGGGGTGGGCAGGTAAGGGGGAAAAAACAAAAGATTCCATATGGATGTGGTACTTAGTTAAGGGGAAGGCTTTTGGTTTTGAAGTGGAGGGGTAGGAGTGGAGGGTGTCATGAGCATTCTTTAAAGGATAAGTGTGTTAGCAAAGGACATTTCTAACTGGGGTCATTTAAATATAATTACAATTCCCCATTTGCAGTTCATCTTTGCTTTTGCTTTTTCATTGAGGATTTAGAGTTTTATTGGCTGCCTCATGGAAAGGTTTTTGGGCCAACTACCCTCCCCATCACAAGTATCATAAAATGGGGGAGGCCATCAGACACATCTTCCTAGAAAGTCTTCTCTTCATTCCAAGGGTTACTATCTGAGGCACTTTGGGGGCACTGCTGTAAAGCAAAGTGTAAAATCAACGTATTCAGATTTGTGCCAAAGATAGACTCAAGTTTGAGAACATTTACATCTGTTTTCAATAATTCCTCACATATGCTGCAGAATGTACGTTATCCATCTTGTTATCCAGGAAATAACATTTGTTGCAAACAGTTTGCCAATTCGTAATTTTATTGAATTTGTTTATCATGCTGTGGCTTCATATGAGGTCTGAAAGATGGTGATCTTTGGTGTTCCAGCTGTTGTAACATTCTGCAGTGGGGCCTTAATTCTGGGCTTGCCTGGGATTCTTTGGGGGGTTTGGACTTTCTTAGAACTGTAGACGAAGAGCTGGCGTTGTTGATGGGCAGTTATTTTTGGGGAACATAGTAACTTTGCTCACACACTCCTCAAACCCGTTTTCATTTATGGCTTTTAAATACAGTCTTGGGACTGACGTGTTAAATAGAGCTCCTTGTGTGCCCTATACCACCATCTTTGAAATCTGCACAAACTGTTTTCATGTTTGTTTGAGAAAACATTACTCCTTGGCAGGTGATGGGGGGCGGGGGGGACTTGATTCTTTAGCACTGACCCAAACTATCTCAAGCCTGAAAATAGGAAATATTTCTTTCCGTTGAGAAGCTATGAAATATCTTTTTGCTGCATAAATATTATTATTTTCTTAAGATGTTGTTGGTAGATGAAAAGCAAGTTCAACTAGGTCTAATTTTATCATTTTCCTATTTTCTTTAGCTGACATTTTCTTCACTGAGGTTTATATTGTCTTTGCCAAAACTGAGAAGAAAAAAAAAATAACCTTGAAAGCTCTTTCGATCTGAATTACTCCTTAATGTTTTTAACGGTTTGTTATAACCACACAAATGTGATCTTGGGGCCATTTGGAGGTTATTGAGTTTCCTTGGAGATGAGACTTGGCATTTTCCAAACCAGAGTTTGCTTTTGTGGCCTAGAAGTTGTGAGGCGCATATATTTGGAGGGCTAAAGATTATTCCCCACCAAGAAGTTTTGTCAACCTGACCTTCTCCACTCTTCCGACGCTGCGCACACAGCAGTAATCTCTGCAGAGGAGAGCAAATAAAGTGAAGAAATATAGCAGTACGTGTTATTTTTACATCCTAAAGTAAATTCTCCAGCATTAAGGTCGACTGGGAATTTTCATCTCAGAGTTCTCATGAATGCTGCTCCACTTCGCTGTTGTCCTCTTGAATCTCTTTTTATTATAGGTCTTTGAGGGAGGTATTTCTTGTAGTAATTTACTCAGCCAGACAGATAAGTGAGATGTGGAGCTGTGGAAATAGGGGGCTGGCAGAAGTCTTTGGGGGTCAGCTGGTCCTGCCATTCAGCCTGCAGGCGTAGGTACTATGGCCAGCCAAGTTGAAGGACTTGTTTGGTATATTTAGGGAACCTGTGTCACCTAGAATTCCTGTGACAAGGTGACCTCTAGCACTAATTCCAAAGTTAGTCCTGGTGAAATGAGTGTTCTTTGGATGTTGTTTGAGCCAAATGACTTTAGATAGTCTGCTGAGCCCTTTCTGTGAGGTGATGGTCCAAGAATCACAGACATCTAAGTTAGGACTTAAAAGGTTATCCTTTTGAGCTCCCCATCCCAAAGAAGGAATCCATCTGATGCTACCCCTGTCAGTTTATCATCTCTTGTTGGAACCGTAAGCAATTCAAGAAACAGCTGGGCCACTGATGAAAGGCTGTCATGAGAACTTTCTTATTTCTTTTGGTGGGATGTCTGTGACCCTTCAACTTTTCTCCACTGATGTCAATTCTGAGAGACACAGATTTTAAAAATCACTCTTCAAAGGGTAAAAAAATGAAAAAGTATAGGACATTAAAAATAGCAAACAAAGTCACTTTTTCCACTTTATTTTTTTACTCCATTCTGTTGTTCTAAATCAACTTACAAGGTCAATTGTGTCAGTTTGAAAGAAAAAAATAGATTTATTTATTTTTCTTTTTTAGGATATGTTAGTTAAAACAAGAATTCATTCATCATTTTAGGTTTTCCAGAAGGAAGATTTAGGTAAATTAAATTGATAAATTCTTCCCTAAGTTCATTGTTTTTAAGTCCTTTTGGTTGTTCAATTATGTGTGCTAAGTTGCTTCAGTCATGTCTGACTCTTTGCGACCCCATGGACTGTAGCCTGCCAAGCTTCTCTGCCCATGGGATTTTCCAGGCAAGAATAATGGAGTGGGTTGCCATTTCCTTCTCCAGGGGATCTTCCTGACCTAGAGATCGAACCCATGTCTCTTATGTCTCCTGCATTGGAAGGCGGGTTCTTTTCTATTCGAGCCACCTAGGTATTTTAGTTGGTAACTAACTCATCAATCGGCCTATAAAATAAATGCTTATTGACTGAATGTTAAATACATAATTCATAAATTTTTGAATAAGCAAACCTTTGCTGCTGAGAGATGTCAACTGACTCATATCTCATCTTTATTTGATTGCTTATCATGAAAATAATTTTATTTGCTATTACCTTCAAAAGTGTCTATTCAGCCTGTGTCCAATCAAAAGGCTTTTCTTCTTCCAAATATTTCTCATCACAAATATTCTCTAATCACTTATTACTGGATCCAGTTATTTGGCAGCATGGTAGAGTGGAAGTATTTTGGGGTTTCAGCCCAGCCACCTACCTGTTTATGCAGATTACCAGGGAAAATGTGTCTAACCTCTTTGTCTACTGCAGCTGACCTTAGGTCTCTTACTGATCTTCATGTATATCAGGGATTTGAGTCTTGTCTCCAGATGCCTGCATGTTTTATGAACTTTGATTCTGAGATGCCAAGTACATCATCACATTCTCTCTAGTTTCCTGGATAAATAAGGTGAGCGCATATCACAGAATTTCTGTAGAAGTCTCATTGTAAAATATTTTGTCCCTTTGTCCACTAAGCTTGAAATGTCTTAGAAATCTGAACATTTTGATATCTAGTTTTGGAATCTCCTAGTCAATCTCTTGTGTCAAAAAGTGCATAGAAACAGTTGTCTAATGCTTTCTAGTTTAAATCAGAAAGTACCAATTATCCTATTTCTGACATGCCATGGAATACCTTACTGGCATAAGACAAAGAAGAGTTTTGAAGAAATAGTGCAGCCAGATATTAAGGCATGATATGTGCCCTGGAGAACATCTCATGTTTCAAGATCTCTGCTTGCTAGGATGGTATAGCAGGAAGATAAAGATGGTTCCTCCCTACTTCCAAGGGCTGTGATCTCTGCATAAGTAAGATCACTTGTGGTGGAGCCCTCCTCCTCTGATTGCCTTTTCTCTCCCTGATTCATTAATGTCTTATCACTGCTATTATAAATTAATAGGACAAAACAACACAAATATACTCTGTCTTTGTCTCCCAGAGATTTATGCCAACCACACGTAAAAAGCACATTAACCTTATTGCAAGGTCCCCCAAAGTCTTAACTTTTACAGGTTCAAGCCCAAAATACCACCTAAGTCTCATCAGCTCAAAAGTACCAAATTTCATTACCTCAGTCATCTACATGAGCTATGAATGAAGCTCGGAGTAGAATCCATTCTGTGGCAAAATTACTCTTCATCCATGGACCTGTGGAGCTAGAAGTAAATTATCTGCTTCCAAAATGCAGTAGTAGGAGAGATGAGGGGCTTCCAGATGGCAGTAGTAGTAAAGAACCTGCCTGCCAGTGCAGGAGGCATACAAGATGCAGGTTTGATTGCTAGGTTGGAAAGATCCCCTGGAGGAGGCCATGGCAACCCACTCCAGTATTCTTGCCTAGAGAAATTCTTTCCCTTGGAAAGAGGAGCCTGACAGGTTACAGTCCATAGGGTCACAAAGAGTTGGGCACAACTGAAGCAACTTAGCATGCGCGCAGAATAGACGAACGATACCAGTTTTAGACATTCCATTCAAAAATGGAGAAAGTGAAAGGAAAAAGGAGTAATTTACCAGCCCCAAGCAATTTTTAAATCCAGCAGAGAAAACTCCATTAGGTTTTAAGGTCTGGGAATAATCCTCTGTGGCTTGAGGATCTGCCTTCCAGGTCTTTGGCTCCATTGTCTGAGTCATCCTTCCTTTTTGCGTGAAAGGTAGCATGTGTTCACAGTGAGTAGTTCCATCAGTGTGTCCCTTGTCTGTAGAATTATGGTTACCTGATAGAGTTCTTTCAGTTCATATTATTTTTCCTTTCAGTTTAAGTGGTGGTATTTCTGCTGATGAAACATTCTCAAAAACCTTGTGGTCTCCAGTGTGTATGATGGAATTCATTCTATGAGACAAGAGGGTCATACACAGATCTTTTCTGGATAATCCTGTCTCTATTTCTGACTTCTGCTGAGATGGAAATTCATCAGAAATGTCTTAATCTCTTCGAAGAGCCCTCTATGTGATTAAATACTCTGGTCTTTTGATCCTTCTGAAGCACTAGCCAAAGGTTATGTAGTTATACCCTTTGTTTTCTCTCTAGAGCATCCTTTCTTGATGGTATATCCTTAAGTTTTAGCATCTTTTGCAATATGAATAGTCTGAGAATTTCCCAAATCATCAGGCTTTGGTTATTTTTTGCCTAACAATTCTTTCTTTAATTCACATTTTTCTTCTTGTATGTCACTCTAAACATTGAGAGGAAACCAGGTTTCACTGTCAACATTTTGCTTGGAAGTGTGTGTGGCTCAGTTGCTCAGTCATGTCTAACTCTTTGCAGCCCCATGGAGTGGCTCCTCTGTCCTTGGAATTTTCCAGGCTAAGACTACTGGAGTGGATTGCCATTTCCTTCTCCAGAGGACCTTCCCAACCCAGGGATTGAACTCACGTCTCCTGCATCCCTCTGTGTTAGCAGGCATATTCTTTACCACTGAGTCACCTGGGAAACCCCTTGCTTGGAAATGCTATTGTGCTGTGCTTTATAGTGCTTTTATAGTGCTTTTATAGTCATGTCTGACTCTTTGCGACCCATGGACCACAGCCTGCCAGGCTCCTCTGTCCATGGGGATTCTCCATGCAAGAATACTGGAGTGAGTTGCCATGCCCTTCTCCAGGGGATCCTCCCAACCCAGGGATCGAACCCAGGTCTCTTGTATTACAGGCAGATTCTTTACCATCTGAGCCACCAGGGAAGCTCCTTAGAAATAGCCTCAGCTAAATAGGAACTTCAATGCTTACAAATTATGTTTTCCATCTAACTGTAGGACATGATTCAGCTAATCTTTTTTGCCACTATGTGAAAATGATTCCCTTTCTTCAGGTATCCAATAATATGTTCTTTTGTTTCCTTCTGAGCATTCACTAGCAGCACCTTTAACATTCATACTCCTATCAACAGTCTGTTTATTACTGTTTAAGAACTCCCTAAGAGAATATTGGTTTTCTCTCCCACACTCCTCACTTCCTTCTGAGTTCTCACTAATGGATTCACTAATGCTAATATTTTACTAACTATCTGCTTAAGGCAGTCTAGCTCTTCTCTTACGTTCTTTAAAAGTTCTCCACCCTCTCTACGTTGTCAAACTCCAAAGCCACTTCCACATTTTTAGTTATATGTCACAGTAGCACCCTGCTTACTTCCCTGTTGCCATTGCAATAAATTACCACAAATTACTGGCATAACACAAATTAATTGTCTTATAGTTCTGGAAGTCAGAAGTTTAAAGTGAGATTTACAGGGCTAAAAGTAACGTGTCAGTAGGGCTGGTTCTGTTGGGAGGGTCTGAGTGAAGAATCTGTTTGTCTTTTCCAGCTTCTAGTGATAGCCTACATTCCTTTGTTCATGGCCCCTTCCTCTCTCGTCAAAGAGTATCACTCCATCTGTTTTTGTCATCATGCCATCTTTCTCTGACTTTGGCACCTCCTGTGTTCCTCTTAGAAGAATCTTTGCAAATACATTGGGTCCACCTGGATAATCCAGGTCCATAACTTAGTCACATTACAGTGTCCCATTTTCCATGTAAGGTAATACTCACAGGCTCAGGGATTAGGATGAAGACTGAAAAAAAAAAAAGTGCATTTGTCACTCTTTGTGACCCATGGACTGTAACCCACCAGGCTCCTCTGTCCATGGAATTCTCCAGGCAAGACTACTGGAGTGAGTAACCATTCTCTTCTCCAGGGGATCTTTCCGGAATTGAACCTGGGTCTCCTGAATTGCAGGTGGATTTTTTTTTTAGCCATCTGAGCCACCAGAGAAGGCCTAGGATAAAGACTGCTGCTGCTGCTGCTGCTGCTAAGTCACGTCAGTCGTGTCCGACTCCGTGACCCCACAGACAGCAGCCCAACAGGCTCCTCTGTCCCTGGGATTCTCCAGGCAAGAACACTGCAGTGGGTTGCCATTTCCTTCTCCAATGCATGAAAGTGCAAAGTGAAAGTGAAGTCGCTCAGTCATGTCCGACTCTTAGCGACCCCATGGACCACAGCCTACCAGGCTCCTCCGTCCATGGGATTCTCCAGGCAAGAGTACTGGAGTGGTGTGCCAGTGCCTTCTCCAAGGATAAAGACTAACTGGGTGTTTTTCAACCTGCCTTACTGCTGTTCTTTCAGTTCTTCAACTTTTAGGTTGATAAACACCATGTAGTTGTAGAAAGGACTAATTTAGAAGTCAGAAGTCTGGATTTCACTCTCACTTGCCCAACTAAAAGTGGTATGACTTAGAACAAGCCATTTTACTGCCTCAGACCTCAGTTTTGTCAACTGTAAAATGAGGGGATTATACTGAGTGATTGCCAAGGCCCTTTAGGACTCTTCACTGTTACCTTTCTTTGGTTCTGGGCTTTCACTGCAATCACATGCTTCTTGAGAAAGAAGTGATGATGAGTTTCCATTGTCAGAGAGTTAGGAGTGAATGAGCCCAAGTGGCACTGCAGTCTGTTGCTGAGTTTCAACTGAGGTGACTTCCGTGAGCTGTTGTTGTTCTTACCATATTGTGGACCTGTTACACTCAGCACCTTGAAGCAAAAGCATTCTCAAGCAAAATTTCTCTTAGAAGGTGCTTGGAAGGAATAACGAGGAAGGATCACACTGTCTAGTGGGCAGGGGTTTAGGATGACTTAAATGGTTAAAACTGAGGTCTGAATAAAGAGTGTCTTATGCTCTCCAGGGTGGATAGTGTGACTGAGAAAGGGTGAAGGTAATGCAAGGGTTTGTGTCTCCTGTTGGAGACAGAGACCTTTGGAGTGACTGTGGATTGGCTTTTGCTGGCTTCCTGCAGCTGCAGAGTGGGCTGCAACAGCCAACACAGGTTATAGAACTCCAGAGAGTTGGAGGCAGTGTCGGGTGCTAAGCCCTCTACAAGCAAAAGAGGGAAGTTAACTGGAGCTGAGACCTCAAAAAATCAGGTCGTGAAGTTTAAGCACCGAATCTCAGAGAATTCAGAAGAGGAAATTTAGTTTTTGCTCCTGTCCTCCGGGGCTCTGTGCCACTGGGGACTCATAGGCAATGTTTCTCTTGTTTCTAAAGGACAATAAGTATGATGATGAGACATTAAAAAGAGATGCCTTTGGTAAGAACATAGGATTTTCTAAACTGGTCTGTAAGGCTGGCTTAAATCTTGTGTTTTTAAAAAAGAGGAATTTCTTCTCTCAATTCAGATGATGGAACCTTCATAATTTTTCTTCTGTTATTTCCTCTGCCTGGAAACTTTTGCCCATGTTTTCACATGATAACACTATTCTCTGTCCTTTAAGTATTGGCCATGTTTGTAGATAGAACATCTTATTTCTTCTCTGTCCAAATGATTCTTTCTTTTTCTTAAACTCCTATTGTATTTCCAGCCTTTAATTTTTAATGGCATTGGTCACAGTAGGTATTGAATGTATGTTTTTCTCTCAGTCATATTATGGTGTCAAAGATAAATTTATTTGTCTTTGTATCTCTCATAGTATCTCAAGCAAGAGAAGGGGCTTAATTAATGTGTTGAAAGAATTAATAGAATAAAGATCTACTTAAACTTAAGCATAAACTTACTGGATATGTCAGTTCAATCAGCTCAGTTCAGTCACTCAGTCGTGTCCAAAGTAAGATACAATAAATGAGTATATTGATATACTGATATTGATATCCATATTGATAGAGAGATAACTTAGTGTTTAGAGAGTGCTGAGTATAGAAAAGATGGGAGATATGAAAGAAGTCTAGTATGAGATCTGAGGCCTTAGTAAAATCATTTTATAATTGTAGAGAAGATACAGTAAAATGTCAATGAGCAATTGTGCTGGGTAGGGTTAATTGATATGGCACAGATGCCACCTTGTCTGTGTTTCAGAGAAGAGGCTGATGCGAATGGGCTAGGGCCATTAGGAAGATCTTTACAGAGGAGGTGGAGTTTAGTGGGTCCTTGAAGGGTGTTTGCATCCAACACTTACAGGGTTGAAGGTCTGTTTTTAAAATGTCATGTTTGCCTACATGACGGTAGTTACATCTTTATTGTTGGTTGTTTATAAAACAAAATAGAATGGACAAAAATCAGTTGCAAGTTGAAGATTAATTTATACCTATTTTTAAAGTACATTTTTTTATTCTGCCTCCAACCAAGCTTGTGACATATATGGATCCAAGGGCTCAAGAAACTCCAATGTTCTTTGGTGGACTGTGGTCCTCAAGGAACTTGTGAAGTAGTACCTAATAAATACTTGTGTATTATTGATGGATTCTAGTTAAGAGTTCTTGATTTATGCTTTTAACCAGTTCTTCACAGTGTCTGCTAAGGTTTAGCTTTGTTGTTGGGTAGGTACGTTCTAAAAACTTTTTGTACCTGATCCTAGAAGATTTTTTTCTCAACTAGATGGAACTGTATTAACAATTCAATTAATGAAGTACATAAAAACCACAGTCACTAATGGAACATTTTAAAGAAGGTTAAGAGAAGGAAAAGAAACAAAATTTGATGACTGAAATGTTTTCCTTTCAAATGTTTGTAACATTATCAGGAGGGGGAAAAACCAGATACCACTGTGGTTAAAATCAGTGATAGGATAGTGAGGCTTTATGGAATATATAACATAATTATTTCATTTGTAAAGTGTTGTGCAGTGCAGGCTGAGTCAGGTGCAATACAAATACTAATACAATAAATTCAGCATTGCAAATACAGAGAAAAGCGCATTGTCTTATGAAATGGAATTAAAACTGATTTCCAATGATTCTGAATATTTAATACAGAAGAAATAGCTTCTTCTTCTTTTTTGCTTTTCATGCTTCTGATTAAATGATAGGAATAAAAACAATCACTTGAAAATAAATTCTGAAAGATTATTTCTCAACATATTATAATATTTTTGTTGTTTTGAACTCTTGGATTCTAGCCTGGTTTCTGTGGCTTGTTCAAATGGTGAGTTCAGATTTTCCTGGGGTGAAAAAATTGAGTCTCTGTTTATTTGAAGTTTCTGAGTTTGTGATAACCTAATATGCTGAAGCTGAAACTCCAGTACTTTGGCCACCTCATGCAAAGAGTTGACTCATTGGAAAAGACCCTAATGCTGGGAGGGATTAGGGGCAGGAGGAGAAGGGGACGACAGAGGATGAGATGGCTGGATGGCATCACTGACTCGATGGACATGAGTTTGAGTAAGCTCTGAGAGTTGGTGGTGGACAGGGAGGCCTGGCGTGCTGCGATTCATGGGGTTGCAAAGAGTCAGACACGACTGAACGACTGAACTGAAGTATCACTTTATTTGTCAAAACTAAGTAAGCATCTTGGCTTTCTTCTAGAGAACTAGAGAAAATTACTATTGCTCAATTTAATGAGTATATATTTGTTTCCTCCTCTCTGATCTAATATGTTTTAAGCATTCTTGGTAACACGAAAAGTAGTTACTAATTTCTTGATAACTTACAGGTTGAAAGTCTTGCCCAACAAAGAATAAAGAAAGGCACATATTTATATACCATGCTGTGTGATAGAGATTCCAAGAGTGGTAGGTGATTAGAGAAAGGAGAGGAAATCCATTGCAAAGATAGGATTCTGTAGGTGGACCACAGCCAATGGTACTCTGACCCCAAAGATTCTAGGCAAGGTCTCCCAGCATGCCCTCTTCAGGGCCATGGCTATAGAGTGCAGAAATACAATGGGTGGTGTGGTAAAATTTCTGGGGGAGTCAAAGGGAAGGGGAAAAAAAATCCTCCAGGCCTATCTTTCACTTAGCTTTTTATTTTTAACAAATGAAAAATACGCAGAGCAGTTGTCATTTGTTAAAGTGTAGCAGAAAGAGCGAAACAGGCCAGTGGAGGCTTCATCAAGAACGCTCATTCAGAATGATGAATGTGGCTAAACACACATTTGTTCGTAAAACTTGCAGAGTGGCTGAGCATCATTAAGCATGAGGAATAGGTGCAGCATGCTGAGAAGAGAGTGGAGCAAACAGATGTTGTGAATTTTCACAGGCATCCTTCATCTACCAGTCCATCATTAATATCGTTGAAGGTGATCCTTTCTTTTTATTTAATAAGCACAAACAAAGTGCATGTGCTATGATTCTGCTGAACACTTCTTTTTCTATGGAAGGAAGGGTGTGGGAGGAAGGGGGAGGTTATCTCGATAACATCAGCTCTCAGTGATACCAGCCTGGGGGCTCTAGCTGGAGCAGGGGACCTCTTTTCTTTTTCTTTTTTTCCTCATCCTGCAGAAACCCTAACTGTCCCATCACCTGGCTTTGCTACTTAGAAGGTTGTCTAGATTCACTTGAGAGGAAAAAGCTTTATGGCTCTTAACTTTGATATTTGCATGGAATTATACTTCCTTCACATGCATCCATCTTTTGCAGGGAGGTATGATAATTTGTTTTCTGAAGTTGGACAGAAACATTTTGTTGTTGTGCCAGATTTCTTCAACTCTACCTGTGTCATCCAATTCCACTTCTTTTCCTTCCTTCTCTTCCCTTTTACTTTGCAGGCCTTTGAGAGGATAGATTGTGGCCTACATATACTTAGAGGTTTTCCTCTACCTCTGTGTATAGTCTAAGCTGCTGATCTTAAACCCTCAGCCTCTTTTACCACCAAAGAAATAGGGAACCCTGTCTTTTGTAACCTCATTTTCCCAGTCTATTAAATGAGGAGAGTAATGCCTTCTTTCCAGGGTTGGTCCAAGTAAAAGCATTTTGTGAATTTTGAAAATCAGTTCAGTTCAGTTCAATTCAGTCGCTCAATTGTGTCCGACTCTTTGCGACCCATGATACGACCCATGAATCGTAGCACGCCAGGCCTGCCTGTCCATCACCAACTCCGGGAGTTTACTCAAACTCATGTCCATCGAGTCGGTGATGCCATCCAGCCATCTCATCCTCTGTCATCCCCTTCTCCTCCTGCCCCCAATCCCTCCCAGCATCAGGGTCTTTTCCAATGAGTCAACTCTTTGCATGAGGTGGACAAAGTATTGGAGTTTCAGCTTCGGCGTCAGTCCTTCCAGTGAACACCCAGGACTGATCTCCTTTAGGATGGACTGCTTGGATCTCCTAGGAGTCCAAGGGACTCTCAAGAGTCTTCTCCAGCACCACAGTTCAAAAGCATCAATTTTTCAGCGCTCAGCTTTCTTCACAGTCCAACTCTCACATCCATACATGACCACTGGAAAAACCATAGCCTTGACTAGACAGACCTTTGTTGGCAAAGTAATGTCTCTGCTTTTCAACATGCTATCTAGGTTGGTCATAACTTTCCTTCCAAGGAGTAAGCCTCTTTTAATTTCATGACTGCAATCACCATCTGCGGTGATTTTGGAGCCCCCAAAAATAAAGTCTGACACTGTTTCCACTGTTTCCCCATCTATTTGCCATGAAGTGATGGGACCAGATGCCATGATCTTAGTTTTCTAAATGTTGAGCTTTAAGCCAACTTTTTCACTCTCCTCTTTCACTTTCATTAAGAGGCTTTTAGTTCCTCTTCACTTTCTGCCAGAAGGGTGGTGTCATCTGCATATCTGAGGTTATTGATATTTCTCCAGGCAGTCTTGATGCCAACTTGTGCTTCTTCCAGCCCAGCATTTCTCATGATGTACTCTGCATATAAGTTAAATAAGCCGGGTGACAATATACAGCCTTGGCATACTTTTCCTATTTGGAACCAGTCTGTTGTTTCATGTCCAGTTCTAACTGTTGTTTCCTGACCTGCATATAGGTTTCTCAAGAGGCAGGTCAGGTGGTCTGGTATGCCCATCTCTTTCAGAATTCTTCACAGTTTATTGTGATCCACACAGTCAAAGGCTTTGGCTTAGTCAATAAAGCAGAAATAGATGTTTTTTCTGGAACTCTCTTGCTTTTTCAGTGATCCAGCAGATGTTGGCAATTTGATCTCTGGTTCCTCTGCCTTCTCTAAATCCAGCTTGAACATCTGGAAGTTCATGGTTCATGTATTGCTGAAGCCTGGCTTGGAGAATTTTGAGCATTACTTTACTAGTGTGTGAGATGAGTGCAATTGTGTGGTAGTTTGAGCATTCTTTGGCATTGCCTTTCTTTGGAATTGGAATAAAAACTGACCTTTTCCAGTCCCGTGTCCACTGCTGAGGTTTCCAAATTTGCTGGCATATTGAGTGTAGCACTTTCACAGCATCATCTTTCAGGATTTGAAATAGCTCAACTGGAATTCCATCACTGCCACTAGCTTTGTTTGTAGTGATGCTTTCTAAGGCCCACTTGACTTCACATTCCAGGATGTCTGACCTTGTTCTGAAAATCGCTCTATGGTAATTATGAATGTTGTTTTATGATCAATTAAACAGTGAGTTCTCCTTGTAGAGTTTTCACTTAGGGGTAGTCTTTATACACTTAAATTCTTGTGGCCATTGGCCTCAAGCTTCCCCTTTAGTGCAAGAGCTATTGGGCCTTTGAAGTTATATGTGTTGTTGCTATGTATATATATGGTGTCCATGTGTATCTATGTATCTGTTTATTCATTTTCAGACCAGACTAGATATGGTAAAAAAAAAAAAAATAAGCAATAGAAAACAATGAAAGTCTAACGCAGATCTAGGGACAATATACTGCTTTATTTTGCTACTAATGAACTATTAAGAATAAAATAACTTTACAGTTGCCCCATTCTTTGTACAAATTATGCATTAGTAAGACCTTGAAAATCTTCAGGCAAGAGTGAGGAACTCTGTATTAAGTCAATTTAGAGCAGAAAATGTCTACTGGTAGTCTCATACATGTTCAACTTGGTATATTTACTCATTGACCATTGTTGGTGTTCTGCATCTTCATTGATTTGGTGTGGCAAGTTTAAGTGTGTTTGTGTGTGCTTTTGTTAAAGACTTGTATCTGTACTATTAGAAGAACCTGTCTGTGTTTTAAATGCTCATGTTGCCAGGGCTTTGTGATGATACCTACATATTCAATAGCTCTGGGTACTGTGTTCAATAGAATTTATCAACAGCATTGCTGGAGATGGAGTTTGAAGTCGAGAAGCATTACTTTAGCTAACATTGGGTCCATGTTCTTTCTGGAGGTAACACTCTTGGTTCTTTAAGCCTTACCAGCATGACAAAAAAACACATTCACACAGTGGGTGTGTTTTAATCATCTTCCTTAGGCTCCCTAGCTCTTCACTGTAGCACTTGTGTCCTTGGAAACTTAGAGTAGCCCTGGATTTCTTATAGTTTACTATTGAACATAACTATAACCTGAATTTTGGAATGCTGTTTTTTGTCTGTGTGGATAGTTGCCCTCAGGAAGAATAAATGTACAACATAGACTCAAGCCGATCTCAGGAGACTGGGTCATGGGCTGCATTTACCATATGCTGCCACCCAAACATTGAGAACCTCGCCATCCCCTCTGGCTGTATGGGCACTTGGCCAAATGCACAGGATGACAGGGAGTGTATATGAGACTCCAGATAGAGTGATTTGTTCCATTTAATTCCCTTTAGGGTATGATCCCACCCAGGGATCAAACCCAGGTCTCCTACATTGCAGGCAAATTCTTTACCGGCTGAGCCACCAGGAAAACCCAAGGGATATGAAGAAACTTACCTGCAAATGAGCTTCAGTGGTCTTTTATGTTCTATCCCAGGTGATTACTGTTAAGGGACTTTGAGATCCAAGCACCCTGCAGGTTATCTGTGTTATGGCCAAGATGGAGGTAGGGTTGGCCTTGGCACTTTGTGTTAACCTGCATGGTATAAGAGAAAATGATTTTATTAGAATCCATGGTAATCTGCTGGTGCCTCTGGAAGAGTGAGTGACTTGTTCCAGAGTTGATCTCATTTTCTATCCCTTGGTCATCTCAGCTAAACCCTCTCATTGCTTCTTAGATGGGTGGAGTGCACCTATTCCTGGGCTTGGAAGCTTTTAGGCAAAGTCTCCTTACACTTCTGCCTGGGTTTCTTCCTTGATAAGAGAAATAATGGGACCAATGGCTTCCCAGGTGGCATAGTAGTAAAGAACCCATCTGCCAGTGTAGGAAATGCAAGAGACATGGGTTTGATCCTAGGTCAGGAAGATCCCCTGGTGAAGGAAATGGCAATTCACTCCAGTATTCTTGCCTGGAAAATCCCATGGGCAGAGGAGCCTGGCAGGCTATAGCCCATGGGGTTACAAAGAGTCAGACACAACTGAGTGACTGAGTACATACACACAATGGGACCAAACTCAGTTTGCTGAGAGGCTTCAATTGGAAAGTTTCTCAGTTATTTAGATACTTACATATTTCTGGCTCACTCTTAAGCACCCATTGAAGGTATTCTTTATACTCAGCATAGCCATGAAATAATTAAAGTTTTAGGATTATCAGTAACAACTGGTCTTGCTATAAGTTAGGAGTCGGCAATACTGTAAACTGCTCCCTGTTTTCATGTGCCCATGAGCTGAACATGGTTTTTACATGTTTAAATAGTCTGAACAATAAAAAGAAGAATATTTTGTGACACGTGAAACTTACATGAAATTCAAATCTCAGTATCCATAAATAAATTCCAATCTTCCCATTTTTAAACTTATACTATAAAAAATATACTCAATTATGATATTTTGAATTTTCATCAATAAAATTTTTGTGGAAATTTTTTAAATCTTATTTGTGCCTACAGAAAATCTACATTTATACTGCTTGGTCCACAAAGCCTAAAATATTCACACCTGGCTATTTATGAGAAGTGCTTGCCAACTCCTGTTCTAAGTCATTTTATAATCTCACTAGTTGAATGGTTTTCAAACTGTGGGTCAAGGTCAATTATTTGTTGGTGAAATTAATTTATAGGGTTGCAAGTAGCATTTTAGAAACATTTTATAAAATAAACCAAACTATTAGAGTGTGTTGAACATAGTCAGGTTATATGTTGCTTTATGAAGCTTTTTTTCTGAAGGCTTTGTGTATGTGTGTACACACAAGCTGTGATACCACATCAGATCTAGTGGATCATGGTCAAAGAGTTGGAAAGCCAGAGCATGGACTATAAGCTCTGTGGGGGCAGAGAGCTTGTCTTACTAATCTTTTTTTTTTTTTTCTTTTGTTGTTGTTGGCCTGGTATAATGCCTGGAGAAAGGAATGGATGTTGATAAATGTTTTGAAGAGGTGACTGAATTCAGGGAAGAAATAGCTTTATTAATTAATTGACTCTCATGGACCTAACTGTCATGGCAGTCTTAAGTGCGGGTTGGAAAAGGAATTTTCAGACACAGAATACTGCAAAAAGGAATGAATTTATTAAGAACAAAGAGCAGAGATAATGTGAGCATCACGGGGTTGGCAGGCCGACCTCCTGACAGACCAGGGAGAGCTGATGGGACACTGTTAGGACAGTGGGCTGGCTCCAGGGAGAGCCAACACTTTTTGTGGGTTAGTAGCCAATTTTTATAGCCTCAAGAGAAAGACAGTTCCTGCTGGAAGGATGACATTAGGTGATTGGCTAGGGCGCTATAGGCAGAGTACCAGGGTGAGCGTTTTTGCCTCATTTGGGGTCACGAAGCTGACCTGTAAGGATCAGGGCACTTTTGGCTATGGTTACCATGGGGCTAAGTCGGTTCTGAAGAAGACCCTGGCTCTGGGCTCTGCTTCTGTGCTCTTGGTGCAAGTGTCGCACCTGTGGCCTTGGCTAGGACTCCACGATAAATAAGTCCTAAACATATCTTCATGCTTTCAACTCAATGCCTGTAGTTTCCTGAAACAGGACATGCATATCAATAGATGGACAAATAATTTTTCTTTTTATTATAGAAGATTCATACAAGAAGCCAGTTTTGAGTTCCACACTGAAGGATAAATATGCCGTGTAATGAGCATAGTGAGCAGAAGGGGCCCAAGCCCTGAACTGGGGGTCCTGAGTTCTGATACCTGTTCCTTCTTAAACTGTTACGACTCTTGGACTAGTCACCTGTGCTTCTTTGTCAGGTTCCTTAGACCCAGGGGAAGTCAGAATGATAATAATGATTATTGTACACTTGAGTTGTGGGGTTCAGATGGAGGAATGTGTAGGAGAGCACATTGCGAAGGGTGCATCCCCATGCAGAGGCAGCGTTCGTTATTGTCACCTTGAAATATTTGTATCAGACCTCTGCTCCTGGCAAGGCTCTGGTGAGCACCAGAAGTTCAAATAAAATAGAAGTTCAAACAAGAGGGAAGTTCCAGTAGAAAATCAGGAATCGATATTGATTGTTTACCAGCTGAACCATGAGGACTGTAAGGTCCTGATAAGATCTTTAAGGGTAAAGACCCTATAGTCGTCATGGTGAAATTGGTGAACAGATGAGTAGCAATGTAAGACTGAAAATGAGGCACCAGCTGAGTGGATGTTGTACGGCCACCCATACCATGTCATTGCTGAGTCCGGAAACAGGGTGTCGAGTCTGTAGAAGTGTAGAGCACAGGCCGAGGGAAGTAGGGAGGTGGTGAGAGGCAGTGAGTCTCGGATGGAAGGAAGCGAGGCCTGGCCGTGGTGGTGGCGGCAGAAAGGAGAAGCTCCTGTGGATGAAAAAGTCCCTTCTGAGTGAGTGACTCCCTGGGCTAATTGGTGCATTACTCTCTGTGATGGGCCTGATGGTGCTGAGATAACAAGACAAAAAATCAAATGAGAAATGGAACCTGAGAGTCTAAAAAGTTAGTAAATTTTGACATTAGAAATATAATCAAATTTCACCAGTGGTTTTCTGTAGTGACAGCCAAATCCATCCGTGTCAGAGCAGCTGCCTATGGAATGTGGTTTCATGTGGCTTTTCTTCCCTTTTTTCTCTTTTCCTTTTGCAAAATCAGCATTAGGCTATTTGGAGGACAGGCGAGAACTATTATGTTAAATTGTGCTACCTACAACTTAAGCTTCTGTCTTTGCTAAAGCTGCCAGTTTTTATAAACAACAGAAGACAGAAAGGGTTTACTAAGAATAATGTTGAAGCCCAAAAGAATCCTACAGCCTATAAATCTTAATAGAGGTTCTGAGATTCCAGCAGGCTGGATGTGTCTCTTTTACCCGGGCTCACTCCATCTTGGCTCCCCTGTGATGACTCCAATTTTCTTGAAACACAGGCACGGTGCCTTGAATTTACTTGTGGCACTATTTGCCTACAAACAGGAATACATGCATATAACCTATGCAAATCAATAAAAACATGTCAGGACCCCTTAGATCGCACCACTCTTCTAAAATGCAATTTATCTTGCTGCAAATGAGAGTAAGGGCCTAGGTAACAAATAGCGTCTGATCATTTAACTAGCACCTGTTGTCAATGCATTTGAAAACTGCATTTTTCATTTGACATACAGTAAATTGCATTTTCATATACATCGAGTGGAAAAGGGAGGTGGGATGTACATATGCAGCCCTTTATGAATTTTATGAACAATGGATATTTTAGAGCTGTGTGTTTAAAGGGGGTCACGTCAAATGCTGCAAATCTATTCCTTCCCCCCAGTGTTGGTTGTGAACACACTGTACTTTTCTTTTGGCTGTGTGTCGAAGCACAGCAATGCTGAAAGTGTAATTATAACGTTCATGTTAGGGGAAGGACAATTACTATAATTTTTGTATAATATCGAATATAACTTAAATGTATAAATGTGAAATATTAGTTTTGAAAAAAAAAGTTTCTCAGGGGAAAACTGCTTTTTATAAATTACATTTTCTAGTCATTCCCTTTGTCGGCTTAAATTATGAGCCACAGGTTTTTTTTTTTTTAATGCAATATTTTGTTTGCAGATGGGTGGCTGTTGCACAAATTCAACAACACTTAGGCTTATCAGCAACAATGGTTTTCACATTAGTGAGCATGGTTTGGCAATATTATTTGACATCTGGAACAAGCTATATTATACCAGACATATCAAGTATAACTGAATGGATCATTTAACTGGCATTTGTTTCAAAAACTCCCACTCTTCAGCTTTTGCCTGGCTGTCATGATATGCCGGCAACGAATACTGCTTTCTCCAGCTTCCGAGTCTCTCATCTTCTTTGACAAGCTCACCGCACTTCCTATCTTAAGTCAGGCATTTTGTAATAGTGGCCCTAAGGTCATGTTTTTGCATCTTTCTTGCATCTTCATCTTTTTTTTTTTTTTAAAGAAGGTCATGATGCCAGGCAGCAGCAAAGGTCAGGGCCTTTGTGACCTTAGCCAGGACTCAGGCCATCAATGGAGCTTTCTTCTCTGATTTTGAGTTCTTGATTGTGGGTCCTCTGGCATGTCTGCATTTTTTGGTAATTGTGTCACTGGGAGATCTAGTTTGTTAAATTTCATGTAACTTAGATGGAGAGAAACAAAAAAAGGGGAGGGGCCCTCCTGCATTTTCCGTAAATGAAAGAACCACATGGGGGCAGAGAGGGGAGAAGTTGGAAATAGGAGAAAATGGTAAGAGCAGAATGTTAGTGCTTACAACCTCTATTCCTCTGTTAAGTTCTCCTAGCATTTCAGGATATACAGGCACAATTTAGGGACCTAGCCCCCTAAAGTTTCATGGCATTACTGCTGCTGGTTGCTCTGCCTAAGGAATTTATTTCTTAGGATCTCAAAGCCAGGACTGTGAAGACTTCCATAGAGTGTGAGAATGTCATGAGTGCCTTCTGAATAAGAAGTAATGCATGTATTTCGTGAGTGTTGCTGTTGTTTATTGTTTATTTATTTGTTTTTTGTGGGAGATTCTCTTCTTTAACTCAGCATGATACAGATTCCACCCAGCTTACTGAGCAAATTCGTAGCAACCACTCAATAATTAAAGGGAAAGAGGGACTTAATTAGATAAAGTGAATAATGAGCACATCTCAAATGAAAGGCAAACATTCAAACAATGGAAAAAGTTATAGGCTTAGTCTTGTTTGTATTGTGTTTGGTAAAATTGTTTTTTTATCAACACAAACAAGTCAAGTTGAGGCTTGAGGCTGAAAAGGTCTTTATTATCAATTACCAATGTCATTGAAAGGAACTGGCCAAGGTGGTCTTACTGTCGCAAAGAAAGCATTCTCAATCCTCTTAACATTTCTTTTAAATTGGAGACAGATTCATTCAGTCAATCTTTCTTTCATTCTACAAATATTTCCTGATGATGGAATGTTATGTGAGAAGCACTATGTTAAGCATAGAAAGGAGGCAAAAACAAAAAGAAACAATAGTAACAGCAGCAGCTACTGCAAAAAAAAAAAGTGAGAGAGAGCAATCTCACTGACAATGGCATCAGAAAGAATAAAACACTTGGGAATATACTTAACCAAGGAATTGACAGATTTGTACACTGAAAACTACAAAACATTGCTAGAAGAAATCAAAGAAGACATATAAATGGAAAGCCATCCTGTGTTGGTAGATTAGAAGACTTATTATTAAAATGTCCACATTCCCCAAAGCAATCTGAAGATTCAGTGTAATCTCTATCAAAACCCCAAGGCATTTTCACACAAATAGAACCATCCCAGAATTTACATGGAATCTCAAGGGACCTTGGATAGCCAAATCAATTTTGAAAAGAGAACAAAGTTGGAGACCTCACAGTTCCTGATTTCAAAACATACTACAAAGCAATAGTAATCAAGACAGTGTGGTACTGGTTTAAAGACAGACATATAGACCCTTGAACAGAACTGAGAGCCCAGAAGTAAATCCTGTGTAGATGATCATATTATCTTTGACAAGAGTGTTAGGTTACACAAGGGGAAAAGGACAATCTCTTCAATAAATGCTGTTGGCCAAACTGGATATACATATGCAAAAGAATTAAACTGAATGCTTATTTTACAGCATATACACAAATTCAAGAAGAATTCAAGACCTGAAAGTAATGCCTAAAACTATAAAACTCCTAGAAGAAAGGGCAGGAGAGAAGCATCAGTACTGTGGATTTGGCAATGATTAGATGTGCTTAGATATGATACGTAAAGCATAGGCAGCAAAAGTAAAAATAGATGCGACTGCATCAGACTTACTTGACATCAAAGGAAACAACCAACAGAGTGAAAAGGCAACAAACAGAATGGGAGAAAATATTTACAAACTCTGTGTCTGATGAGAGGTTAATAATCACAATATATATGGAACGCCTAAAACTAATAGACAACAGAGAACCTGATTAAAAGATGGTCAAATTATTTGAATAGACATTTTGTAAAGAAGGTACACAAATGACCAACAAACATACAAGATGCTCATCCTCACTAATCATAAGATAAATGCAAATCAAAATCACATTGAGATATTACCTCAGACCCATTAGGATGGCCACTATGAAAAGAACGGAAAACAGCATGTATTGGTAAGGATACAGAGAAATTAGAACCCTTGTTCCAATTGCTTGTACTGTTGGTGGCAGTGTAAAATAGTGCAACCATTATGAGAAACAGTATGGAGATTCCTTAAAAAAAATCAGAAATCAAATTGCCATATTATTCTGTGTGTGTGTGTGTATATATGAATACAAAGCACATCTTGAAGAGAGATACTTGCACATACATAGTTATTGCAATATTATTCATGATAGCCAAGAGGTGAAAGTATCCTTGATTAGATGAATGGATAAAGAAAATGTGGTATATACACTTGATGGAATATTATACAGCATCAAACAAGAAAGAAATACTGTCACCTTATACAATATGGATGAACTTTGAGAACATTAATCTTAGTGAAGTAAGCCAGTCACAAAAGGCCAAACACTCTATTATTTCATGCACATGAAATATCTGAAGTAGTCAGAATCATAAAAATAGAAAGTGGAAAGGTGCTTCTCAAGTATGGGATGAGGGGAAAGATGGGAAAGGCAATTTGTGTTTAGTGGATATAGACTTTCAGTTTTGCAAAGTGAAAATGTTCTCAAGACCTGTTGCACAACTATGTGAATAAACTTAGCACTGGTGAACTGTGCATTTAAATGATTAAGATGATAAATATAACATTATGTGTTTTTATCACAATAAAAGTAACAGCAGGAAAACCAAAGTATGTGTTGTCAGTATCTTTGAGGAGTTTTGGAATTTAGTGAAAAGAGAAAAATATAATTGTAGCTTATTTGTAATAGAAATTGTTATAGTCAGGGAAGGCTTCCTAGAGGAAGTGGGTGTTGGACCTTGGTCACTGCAGCCCTTGATCCACTTAGTGGGCCCTTTTCACCTTCTGGCTGTTGCTGGGGCAGTTCAGCTTTTCATAAGACACAGCTAAAGTGGAGAGTGGGTCTTTGAGGCAGTAGAGGGGAGGCCTATTTCTTCACCAGCTAAAATTAGCAGCTTTCTACCCAAGGTCTCTTTTTTTGGCCCTGCTGTGTGGCATGTGGGATCCTAGTTCCCCAACCAGGGATTGAACCTGCGCCCTGTGCAGTAGAAGCATGAATTCCTAACCCCGGGTCTGCCAGGGAGTTCCCCCAAGGTCACTGTTAATTCAGCCTGCCTACACACATGCCTCTGCTCTGCGGAGACCCACTGATGGGACCCAGCATCACGCATCTAGCTGTAGCTACCTTGTTTCTTGCTTTCTTCCTGGGTTTTCATGCACATCTGCCTATTTACTTTCAAATTCCAAAGGAGAACTTGGCTCATAAATCTTCATGATACCCCAAAATGAAATTATAATTTTACCCACTAGAGTTGTTACCTTAATGCCTCTCTAATTATCTTGTGTACTCAGACTTTAGATACTCACTGGGGAGGAAAACCGAGAGCAGGGGTAGGACAACAGCCTGCATCTCTCTTCTGCTTCAGTGTCGCCTGGCTCAGAGATCTTCTCTTGGGAAGGAGAATGGGGCTTCTTTTGTCCTCAGGGCCATCATTGCCCTGCTTTGCTCCCTGTCACAGGGGCTGTCACCTGTGGGAGCATTTCTTAAGCTTTTTCACAAGCCAGCTTCCTTTTAGGTTTGACCAGTGGGAGACCCTGGCAGGAGACTGGAAGGCAGGAGGTAGGAATAAGCCAATGTACTTCCTTCATCCCACTCCACCTCTGTGGCTTCTCTGTGGGGGACTAAATCTCTATTATAGTCCTGATTCCTATAGGATAAGGCTTGCCAGGCTTTGGGCTTTGTTTAGTGACCTTGTCTCCATCCCCTCTTTCTCTCTTGACCAAAAAAAAAAAAAAAAGCTTGGAAGTGGGAGAGGTTTCTTGCTGTGGCTTCTCCATCATTTGTATGTCCAATTTCCTGCATTAAATTCCTTCTGTGGTAAATATTAGAAGCAGTGCCTATTTTCTACTCTTGACCCTGACTGATGCCGTTCTTTGGTATCTGACAACTTCTTGGTAGTCTATGGGCTTTCAGAAAGCCGTGATTTGGAAACAAACATCAGTTTTGGTGTGACTGCTGATTTCAGTAACAGGTATAGAGGAACACCGTTTGCTGACTCTGTACCCAGAGGTGGAAACGATTGATGATGGTGTGAAGGTAAACTGGTCTGTGCTTAATGATAGCATATGAATTGTGAAATGGGATGGAAATAAATGCTGGGCTCCCAGACTTTATTTTAGATCATAAATATGATAAACATAGTATTTTTATATTAAAGAAACTTCCATGACCCAGCACAGTTACTCTGTCCAGTTTAATAAGGCCATATTTATTATATGAGCACCTTGACCGTTGGGCATCAGGCCAGACATAGACTTTCAGAAGGAGAGTCCAGACTAAGATAAAAAAGGGTGTTTGGATTGGGAACTCATCTTCAGACTGTATTTATATTAGTCTGTAGCCATTTTTGCATCTAGTTTGAGATAAAACAGTATAGTGGAGTTAATATGAATGTTTCCAGTGATGGAGTCTTTTTGTTTTAGGAGGTTTAGAGTCCTTTTAGGCTGTGTTGGAGCTGTCCCAACAAACTAGTGAAGCCCTCATTAGCTTCAAGAGTTGAGTATTCCCATTAAGACTTAAAAATGTTCAAAACTTGGTATCATTTTCAACTTTTTTCTCCTCCTTGATTTTTCAGCTGCTGAGAAATACTGGGTGAGTAAGAAACAAATATTTTCTTGTTACCCCTGTAACACCATCTAGTTTTCTTACAGGGGAACTTGGAATCAGAATTCCTTACAGGGGAACAGTTTGGTGGTGGTGGTGGTGGTGTTCAATTTCTAAGTGGTATCTGACTCTTTGCAACCCCATGATCTGCAGCACACCAGGCTTCCCTGTCCTTCACTTTCTCCTGGAGTTTGCTTAAACTCATGTCCACTGAGTTGGTGATGCCATCCAACCATCCCGTCCTCTGTCACCCCCTTCTCCTCTTGCCCTCAATCTTTTCCAGTGTCAGGGTCTTTTCCAATGATTCGGCTCTTCACATCAGGTGGCCAAAATATCGGAAGGGCTTCAGCATCAGTCCTTTCAATGAATATTCAGTGTTGATTTCCTTTAGGATTGACTGGTTTGATCTCCTTGCAATCCAAGGGACTCTCAAGACTTCTCCAGCACCACAGTTCAAAAGCATCAGTTCCTTGGCACTCAGCCTTCTTTATGGTCCAACTCTTCACAGCCATACATGACTACTGGAAAAACCATAGCTTTGACTATATGGATGTTTGTTGGCAAAGTAGTGTCTCTGCTTTTAAATACACTGTCTAGGTTTGTCATAGCTTTTCTTCCAAGGAGTTGAGTGATATAGAAAACATCAAAGTCAAAGCAATAACATATTCAACAATATTTATGCACCAGAGACTTGGGTCCTGGGGTTTAGCATCTAAGAAATCTATCAGTTCCTGCTCTCATGGAGCTTGTAATCCACTAGAGGAATAAAGTCATTTAGGACTAGAACCAGGGAAGTTCAAGGGGTTGGAGAGCAGAGAAAAGGGTATCTAGATAGACTTGATAAGGTGAAATTTGAAAAATGAGGGAATTCACTAAGCATCAAGAGAGAGGACATCTAGTCACAGTATGCAGAGGTCTGGAAGGCATGAGCACAAGAAACTGTATTGCCTTATGGGAAATAACACAAAAGTATTTTAAAGTTGGATCTTTCCGAAAGTAACATAATAGCTTTTTTTTTTTTTTAATTGTTGTTGTTATTTTCTTAACCGCACCTAGGAGAAGATCATTTTAGTAGAGGTTGTTGTTCAACATGATTGAATATGATTGGGTATTATTACTTGCTGATGGGACTTAATTTTCTCATGTTTAAATGTGATCCATTATCTTGTGTCTAGAACATATTAAAATGACTTTAAAATGAGAAACAAGGGAACTCTGGTTATTTCAGTGCAAATGTACTTGTTTATTGAACTAAGCTGAAGGGTGCTGGGATATTTGAATCCTAACATGATGTAGATGCTCAAATCCCAGGGTTATACGGCTAGATTAACCATTGGTAATGCTGAGGCTGCCCAGGCTGCAGTGGGAACTCGGGTTTTATTGTCATTTTTTAAAAGCCTTATTCTGTTTGGTTTTTCCTGCTGGCTTCTCTTTTTCATTCTTTCATTCCTTCTCTCCTTCCAACTCAAAACTCATCAATTTGCAATACCCCTGATAAAACTCATTTATAATGCTGACCAAATTTTCTAGCTTCAGCCAGCTGTTCAGTTTTTTTTTTTTTTTTCCTGGTGGAAGGCCCCAAACTCTTCTCACTACTTGTTCTGAAGATAAATTAGCGACTTCTAAATAATGCAGTGAACCCTAATTCTCTTTGATTAGTAGCGAGTTAGATGATAGCGACCCATTGAAATTGGCCATCAGCATAAATAATGAGTGAATGAACTGATAAAATGCAAAGTCACCGGCCGTCATAAATCAAATGAAATCCACTTTCTCTGGAAGTCACTGAAATTAGAAGTCCATGCTCCTATTAATTATTTTGCCTTCTGAAGACGACAGTGTTATAAATCAGCCTTGAAAGGCCCTTCACTTAGGAAGCTGAAGGAGTGCGGCTGCCTGCAAATTGCTTTGTGTACGCACCTAATTGTTTCTTAAGTAATCCACCTTTGTAGCATGGCTTTGGGTAAAGAAGAAGGTCCTCTTTGGTGGTGATCCATGAATGTGGGCTTAAGAAGGGCCTTAAAAAGGGTCCAAGTGCAGTAGGAAGTTATCTGTCTTCTTCCCTAGAAAAGATATCCCCAGGGTCCCTATTATGCAACTCAGACCACATCAGGGCCAGGCACTGTGGGAGTGGTTTTCTATGGCAGGGACCAGGAGGCTGGCTGTAGGCCCCAGGCCATTTTATCATCCTGTCCCAACTCAACTTCCAGCCAGGCCAGAGAAGCCAAACTTCACATAATTTCAGTGAAAAACAAGATTTTTAAACTTGGAGAAAAAACAGGGATGGAAAACTTTGACTTGGCAAGTTCATTTTAAGAGTCATTATAATCTGCATACGTGAGGTGTGAAATGACACATAATTTTTACTGAACGGTGGGTGGGAAATGATATTCATTTAGGAGCCTATTTTGCGACCAACATTGAAAGAAAGCAACGTTCTGTGGAAAACAGGTTAATTATCTGATAGGATATGTTGTAAATGAGTTTCTTTTTGGACCACTACCTGTCATAGGTGAAGTCCTGAAGCTGAGACTGCTGTGAGAAAAACAGTTCTCTCTGGGGGATGGTCTCAAAATTTGGTCCAGCTTTCCCATGTGACCCTGGATGGTTAATGAATCTGGACAGAGCTCTTAAGGAAATTCTCTGCTTCCCACTGAGTGTGTGTTATTTTTGTTGGCCTCCGTGGAAACAATGATGGCAGTTTTATGGAGGTGAAGACAGACTTCAGTAGGAAGTAGTTCTTGGGACGTTGGGTGCTAGTCAAGGTACAGTGAGTGTCCACTTTCACTCACTTCGCTTCAGTGTGGCACTAGAAGCTATGGTTTGGGGATAGAGTTTTAAGGGAAAAAGAATTTTTTCTTTCTTTTCTCTTTCTGTTGACTTTTATTTCTTTGGCTCTTTGGAGTCTTAGTTGTGTAATGTGGGATCTTTTGTTATGGCGCATGGACTCTCTAGTTGTGGTCTGTGGGCTCCAAAACACACAGACCTAGTTGCTCCATGGTATGGGGATCTTAGTTCCTCAACCAGGGATCGAATTGCATCCCTTGCATTGCAAGGTGGATTCTTAACCACTGGACCATGAGGGAAGCCCTTCTTTTTTCAACTTCTTATCTGCTGCAGGCCTCCTGGATTCACCTGTAGGCCAGTGCACTAAAGGTAAATATGAGCCCTGAAGAATTTAAACTATCTCCTGGGTTATGTGTGGAAGCATATCCTCCTACTCCTTTGTGATACTTTGGGTGCTCTAGCCTGTTCTGAATCATCTGTATGAAGAAGGGGTGTGTGTTTTCTCATATAGCTGAAAGAACAACGTAGTTGTGAGTGGTATAAATTCTCCTGTAAGTGTGTTCTGATGTTGGGGTAAGTTGCTGCCAGATCATTTGTGAGTCTGGATAGCCCATTCTAAAAGCTAAACTTAATGATTGTATAAATGAGCATTATGTCATAAGGTAGAAAGGAGCAATTATTCCCTGGAATATTGAATCTGAAATGCAAAGATGTTCTGGGTTGTGTCTCTGAAAGCAGCCAAGTCTGTAGTTTCACAGTGGTTCCATGGGCTTATTCCACACCAGTGTCTCAATCCCTGGACACCTCCACAACTGCCTAATCCACAATGCCAAGCCTCCTTAGCTCTTGGCATCTTCCTCCCACAATGGTAGTATTCTACTTGTTGTGGGAGAGGGTTCATGGAAACAAACACAGCTCATGATCTTCCTTACCTGTTTCTGGAAATCCAGGAGTCACCTGCCTGTGTTCTGTGCTCCAGGACAGAACAAGACTCCTCTCCTAGAGTTGATTCCTCATGTATCTCTCTTGGTCTTTTCTTCACTTGGCTTCAATTTTGAAGTTTTGGTGTGTGATGGGAGTTGCAATAAAGACTGGCAGATTGTTGGAGACAGCAAGTAAGAGCAGGAGAGGAGTTCATCTGTTTGTAGCTCCAGTATTATTTGAATTTCCTTCTGCTTCTGAGGTTTATAGAGGATAAGCTAGATCCTGACCATCTATACCACTGTGTCCTTCTGGAATGAAACATTTATTGCTCATGGTTTGTGGGATTTCCACCATCCTTCTTTTCCTTGGGTGATGTTCCCTTGGGTGCCACATAATCAAGGTGACCGTATGTCCTGGCTTCCCAGGGAGAGTCTCAATTTATGCCTGTTTTTCTGATATAATTATTATTAATGACCCTCTTCCTCCCTTGATTCTTAAAAGTATTGAGATTTAGATGATCACCATATATATGATACTTGAAAGGAACTTTTACATGTGTTGCCTCAGCCTCATAGAGACTGTGGCATATTGAGAAAATCCAAGTTTTGGAAAGTGAATTTATCCCTTAGTGTATGACCTTGGGCTACTTAGGTTCTCTGAGCCTCTTTTTCTTTATTTATAAAATGAGGTTCATTGTACATCCCTCACAGACTTGTGCTGAGGATTAAATAAAACAGCATGTAAAGCACCTAGCAAATTGCTAACCAGATAGATAGGTGGAAGATAAAACATATGTACTCCTTTATTCTTTAGAATAAGCCCAGAGAGGGCAGACACTTTGCCATGCTTCTGAACCTGATTTTGTATTGCAAACAATTAAGTCAGCATCAGCCCCTGTGACAGAGAGAGAAAGAGAAAAAGAGAATCATCTCGTTGTGAAGAAAGACCCTCTCTTCAAACCTCTTGGAATGCCCCTACAAAGAGATGAAAAAGTCACATAGGAGAGAGATGCTGGGTTTTCTCTTCACGTGAACAAATTGAGGATTTATTGTTTGTAGCAAAAGGAACAGAAAGAGGTACAGTAAATGGCTTTGCCTTTCAAATGTAATGTGATGGTGAAAATACTATTGATCTTGAAGAAGCCTCTGTCTTTTCATCTGTGAAATGGGGATTAAAAAGATTGTAGTAGGAATTAAATGGGGCCACACACGGACAGGAGTCCTACAACTTGTACCAGCCTGGGCACACATGGCGGATCATGGTTTTCCTGCTTTTTGCAGAGCTGAGGCACCCAAACACCAGAATGCTAGGTCAGGAGTAAAATGACCACCGGGCGCAATGCCATTCTGTGTCCTGAGATTCCTGTGTCCTTTACAGTGATGCTCAGTAATACGTCGTTCTTTCTCTGAAGTCTCAGGAGGGCACACATAGCTCTGTTTAACTGGCCCAACAGGGATTGGCATTTTTAAAGCAATTTGTATGGCTTTATGGAGATTACTCTTTTTAATGTCTTTAGAGTAAAAAGAGTTTATTTTCCTCAAGATTTCTAGCCCAGATGGCTCAAAGTCTGTAGAAGAAGGTTATAAAGTGTTAGCAGCCCGGACTGACTGTCAGCTGTGACCAGCTCCAGGTGACCCCCTTGCTGCATGGGGCACACAGACTCTGAGGCCTTCTGTGCCTGTCCACTCACAGTGCCCCTCTGCCCACTCAGGAGAGGGAGGCGCCGTGGGGACCTTGCTTCACCTCAGTAAATAGCTGTGTACAGATCGCACCGGGCCAGCTGCAAAGGTCCTCATGGCTTGGAGGAGCCCTTGGTAGGAGAAGATAATACATACCTGTGCATTTGCATTCTTGTTCCTTCTGGTACCTTCCTCCCCACCCCCACCCACCCACTGATAATCACAGACGAGTCTGGCAACGAGTAAAGCCCTCCGCCTGAACTCTTGCATTAGTTGCGTTTGGTTAGCTAATACTTTGCAGAGCACCTACTATGTGCGGAGCAGCAGCAGCGCTCGCTGTGAGTAGCAGCCTCGTCCCCTGTGGTGTGTGCGGCGTGTGGTGTGTGGTCCGTGCTCAGTCGTGTCTGAATCTTGCGACCGCGTGGACTGTAGCCCAGCAGGCTCATCTGCCCATGGGATTTCCAGGCCAGAATACTGGAGTGGGGTGCCATTGCCTACTCCAGGGATCTTCTCGACCCAGGGATTGAACCCACAGCTCTTGTGTTTCCTGCATTGGGAGGCAGATTCTTTACCACTAGTGCCACCCGGGAAGGCCCTATGGTATTTCTGTCTCCCCCAAATTCAGATGTGGAAACTTAATCCCCAAGGTGTGGTATTAGGAGGTCGGCCCTTTGGGAGGTCGTGAGAATGGAACCGTTATAAATATAATTAATGTCCTTATAGAAGAGACCCCAGAGAGCTCCCTGCATCCTCACGCCAGGCAAATGCACAGGGAGAAGTATGCGGCTGGGAAGAGAGTCCTGATCCCAGGCTTCCAGCCCTCAGAACTGTGAGAAATACATTTGCTTATAAGCCGCTCAGTTTATGACATTTTGTTACAGCAGCTGGAACAGACGAAGCCATTGACCAGGTCACACACCTTAGAGTGGCAGAGCCAGAATCTGAACTTGGGCCAGCTGGTGCCACCATCCTTGCTTGACACCATTTTGTTTCTCATCCTCCTTCATTGTAATCTCTTCTTTTTGCCTATTGGGTTGTTTCTTTCTTTGCTTGCTTTACAAATTTCAGAGAAGATTATGAATGCTTTGGAGAATTTTGGCAGCAGTGGGGGTGGGGGGAGGTTGCCCTGCCATGTCCTTTTATTTATTGAATTATACAAGTACAGTATCCTCCATACTAGCTGCTAAAGCTCAGTTCTCTCTGACTGACCTTCAGCCTGACCCACTCTCTTCCCCAGATGTAATAACATCAGGGGTTTTCTATGTTTACTTTTCTTTCTTCTGTGAATTTATACACTCCCATACATAGATGCATATATATATACATACTAAGAATTTATGGTACTATATAAGATAAGTAGCTTGTTGTTCTCACTTCTTGGTATGTCTTGGGTAACTTCTGATGTCATGGAGATATACTCACCCTTTTTGACATGTGTGCAGCATTCCATGTTGCAGATATGCCAAGGTATAATTAGACTCTTAGCTTTCTGTGGGCATTTAGGTTATTAGTCATTTCTCCTTGTCACATAGATAATGAATGGCCTTGTTATGAGTCTCTCTGTGTACACGTGGAATTGTTTCTCTTGAGTATATTCTAAAAAGTGAAATTGCTTAATCATAGTGTATGCATATTTTCAGTTGTAATAGATACTATAAAAATTGTCCTCCAGTGATTTTTATTTATTTATTTATTTTTATTAGTTGGAGGCTAATTACTTTACAATATTGTAGTGGGTTTTGTCATACATTGACATGAATCAGCCATGGATTTACATGTGTTCCCCATCCCACCTCCCTCTCCGCCCGATCCCTCTGGGTCTTCCCAGTGCACCAGGTCCGAGCACTTGTCTCATGCATCCAATCTGGGCTGGTGATCTGTTTCACCCTAGATAATATACATGTTTCAATGCTGTTCTCTTGAAACATCCCACCCTCACCCTCTCCCACAGAGTCCAAAAGTCTGTTCTATACATCTGTGTCTCTTTTTCTGTTTTGCATATAGGGTTATTGTTACCATCTTTCTAAATTCCATATATATGTGTTAGTATACTGTAATGGTCTTTATCTTTCTGGCTTACTTCACTCTGTATAATGGGCTCCAGTTTCATCCATCTCATTAGAACTGATTCAAATGAATTCTTTCTAACGGCTGAGTAATATTCCATGGTGTATATGTACCACAGCTTCCTTATCCATTCATCTGCTGATGGGCATCTAGGTTGCTTCCATGTCCTGGCTATGATAAACAGTGCTGCGATGAACATTGGGGTGCATGTGTCTCTTTCAGATCTGGTTTCCTCGGTGTGTATGCCCAGAAGTGGGATTGCTGGGTGATATGGCAGTTCTATTTCCAGTTTTTTAAGAAATCTCCACACTGTTTTCCATAGTGGCTGTACTAGTTTGCATTCCCACCAACAGTGTAAGAGGGTTCCCTTTTCTCCACACCCTCTCCAGCATTTATTGCTTGTAGACTTTTGGATAGCAGCCATCCTGACTGGCGTGTAATGGTAAATCAAAACATGGGCCAAAGAACTAAACAGACATTTCTCCAAGGAAGACATACAGATGGCTAAAAAACACATGAAAAGATGCTCAACATCACTCATTATCAGAGAAATGCAAATCAAAACCTCCAGTGATTTTTATCACCATTCACTCTTACTAGTAGAAGTATCATTTGATGTGTTTCTGCCAAAATTTGATATTAGCATACTCTCAAAATTATTGCAAACTATTAACTATAACACAGTATATCTCATTGCCAATTAAGATTTTCATCTGCTTGCCAAATATGAGAATCATTTTATATATTCATCATCTAGTTTTTTGTTTTTTCTTTTTTTTTTTGAATTGCCACTATATATCATGTGCCCATTTTCCTATTGGCTTGTGTGACCCTTACTTACTTAATGATTTCTAGTAAGTCTTTACTGAGGTATACTTGGCCTCAATCTCTCATTTTGCAAGTTATTTTCTTCCTTCTTCTGTTGCCTTTCAACTTTATGGTGCTTTTTATTACACACAGGGTTTTAATTTTGATGTTGTCAGATTAACAGGTCTTTTCCTTTATGCTGTTTCTGTCTTATTGCAGGCCTTACCAGCCCTTAGGTCATAAACATATTCTCCTGTGTTTCTTTGAAAACTCTAATTTTATCTTTTAGGTATGGATCCATTGGAAATAAACAAACATCTCTATATAGATAGATATGCATATGAATACTTTCATGTTGAGATCAATTCATATATATATATATATATGAATATATATATGTATATACACATATATGCATTTCTTTCCCCCCCAAAATGGATAGCCAGTTGACTCAGAACCATTTGTTTTAGGCCATTTTGCTATCCATTTTGAAATTCTATTTCTTACCATCTATAAAATTTCTAATTAGGCACATATCTGAACTCTATTCTTTTCACAGATCTGTGAATAGAACAGGATTATGTTAGCTTCCTATGTCTTGAGAAGCTAGGCTATTATGGCATTTCTAACTCTACTCTTAAAGCCAACTATTGCTTGTGTGGCCCATCTTATCACTAACATTGGGTAGTTCTCATGGGCTCTAAACGAGGCATAAGAATCAGCATGATTTTTGGCAGTAAGATGTCCATCAGAAGATACAGGTTCTAATTTTAATTCTGCTGTACTCTCTATGGCCACAAATCACTTACTCTCTCTGTTATATGCTGAGGAACAAGTTAGATTGAGTAGGTTTGAAATCCTGACTGGTGCCTGCCACTTAATGACTGTGGAGTTTGAGGATAAATGCTTAACTTCTCTATCTCATCTATTAATAGGGATATTATCATGTACCTCTCAGGATGGTTTTAAGGAGTTTTTATGCAAATAATATGTTAGGGAACATTTTGCTAGTGATAAAACACTACAAAGACTAGAACTTCATACTAATATGTACAGGCCTTGTTTTTATTTTGGTCTGATAAAGTTAATACATCTTTGTCTCTCCTACCTCTGAGAGCTGTTCTGAACATCAAATAGGATGTCCTTTGATAAAATTGAAAATGCCATAAAGATTATTTATTACTGATGAATCCCAACAGGTGGAATATCATTGACAAATATTAACCAAGCCTGTAGGGTTCTTATAGTGAAGGAGGGTCATATTAATAGAGCATCTTCAGGCAAGATTTGGTGGAGCCAGATTTATGGTGTCCCTTAAGTCTTCACCCACTGGAGTGAAGAAAGGTATGGTGTTGGTCCTTTAGAAGGGTGCCGATGGTCTTTTTAGTGTGAATAATAGGCAGAGTGAAGACTGTATGAGTTCTTGTGCTAAGATGATCTAAGGGAGGGTAGAGCTGACCATCGGTTCCCTGATCTTATCAGTGGCTATAGCTAGTTTTGTGTTATTAAAAAAATGAAAAGTTTGACCTTTATTTGTTTATAAATTACTTAGTCCTTCTCTCTTTCTTTCCCTGCCTAACTCCACTTCAACACTTAAGAAACCATCAAAATACTAGGTCATTGGATATTAAAGTGGGAGACTAGAAAAAAGGAAAAAGAAAACATGAATTGGGCTCTTGTTATTATATTGGCAAATATTTTTCCTTCTGAGGGAAGCAGTGCTGTTGTGATGCAATGTTGCTTTGGTGACTCCAAGTGAACCATTTCTCCCTGTGTGCACACCTCAGTATAGTTCTCTTCCATGGTGACTTTGGACTTGCCTGATGGGACATTGACATGTGTGGCGTGCAAGCAGAAACTTGGTAAGTGTTCTCTCCTTGGCTTTGGTTTTGGAACATTTGCATTAAAGTCCACCCGACAGGTAAAGAATCTCAAGCTAGCCATGTGGAGAGAGAGGTCGCAGCCCCCAGTCATTGCCCAGACTCTTGACATGTGAGTCGAGCCACCTTAGGCTCTGTCCCCTGTCACCGTCTGGCAGCACACACATGAAGACTTGAAGTGAGAGCAGGAGGAGAGCTGCCCAGCTGAGCCCCTATTGGTACACAGAATTATAAGCAAATAAAATAGTGGTTGTTTACATCCACTCCGTTTGTTGGATAGCAATAGATAATTGTGACACTGGGTTAAAACACACACATGTATTAAACTCCATTTAATGTACGAGCATTCACCTGTTTTTTATATCTGAGAAGTTGGTGTTTTTAGATTTGAGTTCAGGCTATTTTACCTGAAGACAGTCATTTCCCTCCATAATGTAGTCCACTCTAAACAGCAAGGTGTGAGGCATTGCATTTAGAATGTGTCCACTTCATAAAGGAAAATATGGTGTAAGAAACATTGTCTGTTTCCTGTTTAGGCCAGTTCCCTTCCCTTTAGGCCCCCAGATCCAGAAGGGCCCATAGGAGGGGGTGTCTTGGTAAGGATATTTATTTCTGCAGCTTGCATCCACAGGGGAACCTGGGAGAATTTATAAATCCATCATTTCAAGTCATTAGGAGGCATGTTGGTCAGTGCAGGAGACTCTCTTCTCATTAATTCAGGAGAGATTTACTTGTGTCACCCTCATTAGTATTTATGGGATTTATCCACATCAATCGCTAGTGCATTAACAGGGAAATAACTAAACCTCCCAGGGTTTGTTGGTGCTAATAAAATGAGCTGGAAGTTCCAGAAATCACTGTGATCAGAAGTATTCTAAACCAGGGCCTGTAATTGATCCTTTCAAAGTACCCTCAGGATGTTTTCCTATTCGCTTCCCATCCAGTGGTATTTGCATATTAGCACAGTATCTAAAGCCTTCTGTGCAGGTTTCAGACTAGAGCCCATTTGGTACCATAAGACGATGGTGGGTGACCCAGTGGAGGGTTGAAAATATTGTTGTCGAACCAGAGAACCTAGGTAAACAATGGGTTAAGTTTCTTATAATTCTTCTTTGTTTGGTCCTGGCTTATAAAAAAAAAACCACCCTGCATGTAAATATATTTTTTATGTATTCTGAACATAAAGATAGCTCTGTCCTACCATATTGATTTATTAGATTCTCTGACATTTTAGTTGTGGTCGTTATGTTATATTTATGAGATGAATGTTGGATTCCCTCATTATGTTATCCTCATTTATTTTACATACTTTTATGGCTGGTTGTGCATCGCTTTACAGTTAAAGCTTTATTGCAGCTGTTAGCGTTGGGGGGAGGGGAAGGCAAGTAGTTATTGATCAGAATTTACATGTTTACTGTTGTAATCATGATTTATTTAATCTGTTTGCACATATAAATATAAGCCCGCTCTCTGAAATAAAAAATATATACTGTATCTATATTTTAGGAGCATTCTTGTCACTCTCATATGCTTTGGAGTAGTGAATTTGGGGTTGATCCGGTGTTCTGTAGATGAGCAGTTTCCTTGCAGCCTGTTGGTGAAGAGTGTGGCCTTTGGAGCTGGACTGTATGGGTTCAAATCCCACCTGGACAGCTTACTGCTTGTGTCTTGGACTGTGATATTTACCCTTCCATGCTTCCAATTTTCATACCTATAAAATGGTATTAGTACTTATAAACCATTGTGAAAATTGGAAGATTAATATTGGTAAAAGTACTTGGCACAGAGAAATTGCTTATTATTTGCTAGTCATTAAAACTCTAGTAAGTAGGTGGTAAGGTAGGTATATTGGAAAGGCTCAGTTACGTTCAAGTGGGAGCCTTGAATTTTGGGGGAGGGGCTGGCTTCCCTGGCAGCTCAGCGATAAAGAATCCCCCTGCAGTGCAGGAGCTGCAGGAGACTTGGGTTCAATCCCTGCATTGGGAAGATCCCTTGGAGGAGGGCATGGAACCCACTCCATTATTCTTGTCTGAGAATCCCATGGACAGAGGAACTTGGCAGAATCAGTCCATAGGGTCACAAAGAGTCAGATGTGACTGAAGTGACTTAGTACACACAGCAGATTTATTTAGGGGGAAAGTAGGAGATATATAGGTATAAAGTGCTTAGATATTTTCATTTTTTTGCAGAATTTTGTTTCAGTTCAGGTGATGAATTGTTTGCAAAATTATCTTAATCAGACTGTTTAATCTAGAATATCTGGGTCACAAGCTCCCTCTGGAAGACAAATCTAATTTGCTGAATGAGTGAGTGAATGAATGAATGCTGACCTATAGTTTTCAAGGAAAACCTTGGGTATGTTTGACATGTGTTTTATTTTTTAAATTTTAGTTGGAGTATGATAGTTGTATTAGTTTCTGCTGTACAGTGAAATGCATCAGCTATAGGTATACATATATCCCCTCTTTTTCGGATTTCCTGCCCGTTTAGGTCATCACAGAACACTGAGTTCCCTGTGCTATACAGTAGGTTCTTACTAATTACCTGTTTTATACATAGTGGTGTCTATGTGCCAATCCCAGTCTCCCAATTTATCCCACCCTCCTTTCCCCCCTTGAATATATTTTTGATTAAACAGATCAAGAATATTCAGAAGAATATTCTGACCAAGAAAGAGAAGGATTCACTGAAGTCCAAAAGTTAGGCTGAAGATTTATTTTCCTATATATTATCTTAAAATAGGTTTTCATTCCAGGTCTGCCATTAGTTAGCTTTGAAAGATCAGCCTCACTCTGCCTGTCTTCTCATCTGTCACTTGGGTTTAATAATACCTGTTTGTCAGGGCACTCAGAGCTGGTGCACTGGGACAAGCCTGAGGGATGGGATGGGATTGGGCGGGAGGATGGAGGGGGGTTCAGGATGGGGGATACCTGTACTCCCATGGCTGATTCGTGTCAATGTGGGCAAAAACCACTACAATGTTGTAAAGTAATTAACCTCCAATTAAAATAAATAAATAAAAAATAATATCTATTTGTGCTTTGTGCAATGCTCAGTCACTAAGTTGTGTCTGACTCTTTGCAACCCCATGGACTGTAGCCCACCAGGATCCTCTGTCTGTGGGATTTTCTAGGCAAGAATATTGGAGTGGGTTGCCACTTCCTCCTCCAGGAAGTCTTCCCAACCCAGAGATCAAAGCCACATTTCCTTCATTGGCAGGTGGATTCTTTACCCCTGAGCCAACTGTGAAGCCCCCCAGTACCTGTATAGAGTACAATAAAATAGTGACATGGACCCTGGGTTGGAAATCAAAAGACATTTTACAGCCCCAAGTCTGCCACTGGATAGCTCTTATAAAAGGCTTATTTATTTATTTTTTTTAAAGGGTCCAAGTCTCTCTCTGCAGGATTATGTTGAGAATCTGATGAGCTGATATTGGTGATAGGACTCCAGATACTGTAAAGCACTACATAAATGTTAGAAACTGTTGATGATGTCACCTAACAAAGGTGTTGCAAAGATGAGATGCTAAGTGATTTGAAAAGGCTCTCAAAGAAGCAGCACATGCTTTGTGACTATTGAAGACATAGGGAAGACTTGGCTCTATGATCCCATTATGTTCTGGGTGAGAATCCCAACTCTGCCCAAGAGACAAAGGCCTAAGAGAGCCCCAGACTCCCTGGATCCTTGGTTCCAAGGAACGTTACTCCTTTATTCAGCTCTTGTGCTACTATTTGCCCATATCCTCAGAGAAAAAATCAGTCTTGCCTCTGTAATTTCCTTATTGTTTGTTGGGTACAAGACTGTGTATTTTATTTGCAGCATCTAATGTAAGTCACATGTTCTGCCCTGGTACTGGCGACTCAGCATTTGCATTTTACACTTTACAATTTGGCAGTGATTCTTTGAAATAATTTACTTTTATCGTCTTGCTTCAGATTTTCAAGTAATAATCCATCTAGCACAGCAGTTTATCTGTTCTGTATATTCACTTCTGTTTTGAGGCTCTTGAGAATGAAATGATTTTTAATCAAATTTCTAGGCCACTCATCATAATTAGGTTTAGAATTATGAATTGTGTACACCTCATCATTACATCATACCTTCCTGTGATAAGTAAGTGAATCAGAGATCATCACAGGATTTTCAGAGCCCTTCAGGATGGTTTATGGCTTTTAAAGAAAAACCTCCAAGTTTCTCCCAGTAGCTTAAAACATTCTAGGAAAACCTGCAATGTTTCCCTTCTTTTTATCCTCTATCTGGCAAGGCTGTTGCTTGTTAACCCCCCGCCGCCCCCCACCCCCCGCCACCAAATCACTTGAACTCTGAAAATTTTATGTAGCTATGGTTTTAAGAAAAAGTTAATCAAAATTGAACCTCAAATATATTATGAGTGAAATAATTCATGCACAGAAGAGTACTTACTATATGTTTTTATTTTTATGTCATTCTAGAACTAGTCTGGAGTTTCTCCTGGGGGACAGAGATTAACTTGTGAAAGTGAAAGTTGCTCAGTCGTGTCCAACTCTTTGTGACCCCCTAGACTCTACAGTTCATGGAAGTCTCCTGGTCAGGATACTTTAGTGGGTAGCCTTTCCCTTCTCCAGGGGATCTTTCCAACCCAGGGATTGAACCCAGATCTCCTGCATTGCAGGAGGATTCTTTACCTGCTGAGCCACAAGGGAAGCCCAAGAACACTGGAGTGGATAGCCCATCTCTTCTCCAGCGGATCTTCCTAACCCACGAATCCAACCGGGGTCTCCTGCATTGCAGGCGTATTCTTTACCAACTGACTTATCAGGGAAGTCCAGCTTAGTGAGATGGTGTAAATTAGAAATGTTCTAGATCTTGATAGAGGTAGTTATACACACACAAGTGCCTGTATTTGTCAAAACTGATTAAATTGTACACTGAAGATCTATGCATTTCACTCTATGCAAATACATCTCAGGGGTTTCCCTGATGGCTCAGGGAAAGAATGGTAAAGAATTCTTTACCAGAGTTCCCTGGTAAAGAATCCACCTGCTAATGCAGGAAATACAGGTTTGATCCCTAGATCAGGAAGATCCCCTGGAGAAGGAAATGGCAACCTACTCCAGTATTCTTGCCTGGGAACTCCCATGGACAGAGGAGCCTGGTGGGCTAGAGTCCATGGGGTCATGAAAGAGCTGGACATGACAGCGACTAAGCAACAACTACATCTCAGTTAAAAAATTAATTATGACCTGTTGTTTTCATATATCATTTTAGGTGCATTTTTACCAATGACCATAAGCTATGGAAGATTTGAGGCAATATGGTGCATTTTCCTTATACCTTCTAAGCCAGGGCTTGAAGGAAAAGATGTTATATCAAAATACCACTTCTTCTAAGTCATTAGATTTTTGAAAAAAGTAATTTGCCAGCTCTGTTAGCCATGGATATTCAAGTGGGTATCTGCTGTCTGTTAACTTTTATAAGAAGCCGTTACTCATTCTAAAAATGTTCCCTTGTTCTGCCATTTGACTTATATCGAGGAATAATTTCTTGGCTAATTTTTTTGGGAGGGTACATGCTTCTGAAATACAAATCCACTTCTAATGAATCATTATCATGTACAACCATAAAGGTTATTCACTGAAAGCTTCAGAAAAAAAGCAATGAAAACTAATTTTGATTGTTAATGGAAATGTATTTTTAGTCTTAAAGAGCTTCCCTCGGCAATAATTATAGTTATGCCTCTTGGGTGTTTTGGGACTTTTTAAATTTACATCGAGTAGCTCTTTTTCATTTAGCAGTTAATCTTTTAACAGAGCTCAGCAAATTTGTTCTTCAGTCTAGTGTTAGGGAAGGATTGACAGAGATTTTATTTCTTTTCTATTCAGTTTTCTTTACCCCCTTCATGGTCCCTGCACGTGCCCAGGCCGCACTTGTTCTTATGTTAGGCTGTGTCCTGGGGTGACTGCGGTGACATGGGCAGCTGAGGCTGGCAGAGAGAGGCTTGAGGTGCAGGCCTTGCCTTCCTGCTGTCAGCGGGCGTCGGGACACAAGGAGCTGCCTCTGCCTTATGCAGCACAGAATTGCTGCTCAGCTAGTGAGCTCCTAGAAGGCTTTTGCTGCAAGTGGGCAAAGCTCAACACTGCAGCCTAAGGATCGGAATACACAGCCTGTAAGGAGACTGGCTTGCAGCTGCCCTGCCTCTGGTTTCAGACTCCAAAGTATCTGTAGGAAGATTCAAAACAACAAGATGCAGAGCTAAATTTTAGCAACTGAGACTGTTCGCTGGTTGTGCTGATTCTTGGCTGGTTTCAGAGAGAGGCAGGAACTGCTTAAGGAAGTGGGAAGGGGTTCTGGCAGGAAGTTTGCTGAGGTTCTGCCCTCTTGTTAAAGAACAGAATGGTGCCAATTAACCCAGTCACCTGATTAGAGAAAGCTCAAGCCACCACTGAGAATCCTTCTCCTGATGAAAAATGACCTCCCTCCCCTCCATGAAACTAGGGAGCAGCCAGACATTTGGGTATTTGCAAAGCAGCACTGAACATTAGGGAACAGTTTAAATTAATCCTGTGTACTGCGGCTCCGAGAATGGAACCAGCCCCACATGTCAATAAATCTAGATCTGTTTGAAGCTCATGTCACTAAATCTTCGTCTTGACTGTTTGCTGGTGGTGTCAAGAGCTGCCCTGGAAGATGAATTTGAGGGGAGGATGAAAAAGGAACCATATTAAACTGCAGCTCTGATAAGTTTAGTTAAGAGGCAGGAGATGTGTCCTTGCCATGACATTCAGTGGCTGATATTTGTTTCCCTTTAAATAATATGCTGTACATCTGTGAGAATGATGGTTTAGGGCTGGTGACATTGCATTTCCACCAAGGTTACTGCCTTCTGGACAGGCATGCTCTCCTTTCTTTCTCTATCCCACACCCTGTCAATAAATATCCTCTTGTTGGAGGAAGTGAGACACAGATTTTAGAGGTGACACCAGAGCGTCTTCATTTCTAGAAGCAATGAGGTTCAGCCCCTATGTAGGGAAAGGGTGAAGGGGTGGAGAGAAATTAAAGGGACTGTGAGAAGCAGTTTTCTTTATGAAACTGTCCCAGGGAGCCAATAGCACCCACTGGGGAGAGCTTTGAGAATTTCTTCTTGAAAACCTTGTTTTCATAAACTAAGATATGGAAAATCTGGGTACTCAGGACTTTGTGTTCTGTTTTTTCCTGCAGTTCCCCTATCTAGTTACCTTGTTTTTTCCTTACTGTAATTGCGGATCTATGACTTATGACAGCAGTCAGCAAACTTCTTGTGTAAAGGGCCAGATAGTAAATATTTTCAGCTTTGTAGGCCAATACAGCCTCTACTATAACTATTCCACTCTGTCCCTGCAGCCCAAAAGCAACCCTAGCCTATCTATAAACGAGTGGATGTGTCTATATTATGGCCACTGACACTTTTTTTTCTATGACATTTTAAAAAATATGTTTTAATTGGAGTAAAATTGCCTTACAATGCTATGTAACTTTCTGCTTACTACAACATGAATCAATTGTAAGTACACATATATCCCCTCTTTCTTGAGGCTCCTTCCTACCCACCCCCACTCTACCCCTCTAGCAGCTCAGAGTTCTAAAGCTGAGTTTCCTGGGACACTGACGTTTGAATTTGATATCATATCCCTTGTCATGAAAGATTATCCCTCTTTTGATTTTTTCAGCTATTTAAAAATATAAAAATCAGTCTTAACTTGCAGGCTGTACAAAAACAGATAGTGGACTGGATTTGGACGATGAATGTAGTTTTCTGACCTCTGACCTTTGTTTTTTCTCTGTCTTGTTGCTTTCCTTTTATCTGTGTGAAAAGATGATAGCTGTCTGTTTTGGGAGGGTGATATTGCCAACCTAAAGATTAAGTCCATGGCTCTATTCAGCCAAGAGATGTAGTGGATAAGGATGAAAACAAAGCTGGCTCTGAGGCAGACAACCCATGTTCCCACACCAACCCTTCCTTAATACTCACTAGCTGTGTGAACTCAGGTTGCTCAGTTAACCTCTCTGAACCCCAGTTTCCTTTTTCTTTTTCTGTAATTGGGTAATTATACTTTCCTTGCCTATATTACATGATTTTTTTTAATAGGTCAAGTTAAGAGAAACGAGAGTTCTTAGTAAACAATAAATCATTGTATGAATATAAGACCTTGGCATTGTTCTCAGTGCTTTACCCATGTAGGTTCTTCTTGTTAACTAGTTTGTTGTTAATATTAAAGGATTATACCGTCTCTATTTTAGCTGTGGAAATAGAGCTAGAATTTGACTTGTAAAAGGAAGAAAACAATATTCTTGTTTCCCCCCTTCTCTTAGACTCTCATGTTGGCTGTGTTATATCTGAGACTCTCCAACTTTTTTTAAACTATTTCTCCCAGTGCATCAGATGCTCAGCCTACATGAAATGATGCACTTTAAGCTGTCCCACTGCTCAGAAAGCTTTGCCTTCTCACAGTTTGGTCAATCTTAGTGACCCTTTAAGGCTCACCTGAAGTGCCTCCTTATCCAGGAAATCCTCATGGGTGTCTTCAACCCATGCAATCCTGTTCTATGTAAATGACTTGACCCCACCAGGACCATACCTCTAGAAAGATATCCTTTTCCCCAAAAGTCATAGAGCTTTTAAGAAGAGGGTAGATGCAAGGAGACTGCAGGTCAGCCAAGCAGAATGCTTTTCTGAGCAGGGTGTCCCTTTTTTGATTTAGAGTCCCTCTGAAATCATTTACTCCAGCCTTGTGGGAGAGAGGTCCAGATAAGAAATTAGGAAATTCTGGGGAAGTTACTCTGACAAGTGACATCACAGAACCGTTTTTTTTTCAGCTATAGTATTCCATCTGTGTAATCTGTTACACTTTTCAAACATGTTAATGTCCACTAGCTCTTTTGAACCCTGTCACAAACCTTTGAAGCACAGGGAACAAATTTCTAATTCCCACGTGATGCTGATGAAGCTTCTGCCCAGAGAGGTTAATTTAACTATACTGGTACCATGCAGATGGTTAATGACAAAGTTGAGAATGGAACCTAATACTAGTTACCATACTCCACTCCGTTCTCAACCCCAAGCTGCTATAAGCCCTGACCATGGGCTCTTGCTATGTGTGATATTCAGATTCTTGAAGGTGAGAGCACATTTGTGTATGACTGTATTGAACTAGCTGCTTTTTTTCTTTTTCTTTTTAAAAAAAAATTATTTATTTTTTATTGAAGGATAATTGCTTTACAGAATTTTATTGTTTTCTGTTAAACCTCAACATGAATCAGCCATAGGTATACATAATCTCCTCCCTTTTGAACTGCCCTCTCCATCCCACCCCTCTAGGTTAATACAGAACCCCTGTTTGAGTTTCCTGAGCCATATAGCAAATTCCCATTGGCTGTCTATTTTACATACAGTAATGTAAGTTTCTATGTTACTCTTTCCATACATCTCACCCTCTCCTTCCCTCCCACCATGTCCATAAGTCTATTCTCTATGTCTTGTTTTTCCATTGTTCCCCTGTAAATAAATTCTTCAGTATCATTTTTCTAGATTCTGTATATATACATTAGAATGTGATATTTGTCTTTCTCTTTCTGACTTACTTTCACTCTGTATAATAGGTTCTAGGTTCATCCACCTCATTAGAACTGACTCAAATGTGTTCCTTTTTATGGCTGAGTAATATTCCATTGTGTATATGTACCACACTTCTTTATCCATTCATCTGTTGATGGACATCTAGGTTGCTTCCATGTTCTAGTTAATGTAAATAGTGCTGCAATGAACAATGGGATACATGTGTCTTTTTCAATTTTGGTTTCCTCAGGGTATATGGCTAGGAGTGGAATTGCTGGGTCACGTGGTGATTTTATTCCTATTTTTTTTTAAGGAATCTCCATACTGTCTTCCATAGTGGCTGTTATCAATTTACATTGCCACCAACAGTGCAAGAGTGTTCCTTTTCTCCACACCATCTCCAGAATTTATTGTTTGTAGACTTTTTTATGATGGCCATTCTGACCTGTGTGAAGTGATATCTCACTGTAGTTTTGATTTGCATTTCTCTAATAATGAACGATGTTGAGCATCTTTTCATGTGTTTGTTAGCCATCTGTATGTCTTCTTTGGAGAAATGTCTGTTTAGGTCTTTCCCCCACTTTTTGATTGGATTGTCTGTTTTTCTGGTATTAAGTTGTATGAGCTGCTTGTGTATTTTAGAAATTAATCCTTTGTTAGTTGTTTCATTTGCTGTTATTTTCTCCCATTCTGAGGGTTGTCGTTTCACCTTGCTTATAGTTTCCTTTGCTGTGCAAAAGCTTTTAAGTTTAATCAGGTCCCACTTGTTTACTTTTGTTTTATTTCCATTCCTCTAGGAGATGGCTCATAGAGGATCTTGCTTTGATTTATGTCATCAAGTGTTCTGCCTATGTTTTCCTCTAAGAGTTTTATAGTTTCTGGTCTTACATTTAGGTCTTTAATCCATTTTGAGTTTTTCTTTGTGTATGGTATTAGGAAGTGTTCTAATTTCATTCTTTTACATGTAGCTGTCCAGTTTTCCCAGCACCATTTATTGAATAGACTGTCTTTGCCCCATTGTATATTCTTGCCTCCTTTGTCAAAAAATAAGGTACCCATAGGTGCATGGATTTGTTTCTGGGCTTTCTATCTTGTTCCATTGGCTTATATTTCTGTTTTTGTGCCAGTACCATACTGTCTTGATGACTATAGCTTTGTAGTATAATCTGAAGTCAGGAACATTTGATTCCTCTGGCCCCATTCTTCTTTCTTAAGACTGCTTTGGCCATTCGGGGTCCTTTGTGTTTCCATTTGAATTGTGAAATTTTTTGTTCTAATTCTATGAAAAATGCCATTGGTAATTTGATAGGGATTGCACATTGACTCTGTAGATTGCATTTGGTAGTACAGTCATTTTCACAATATTGATTCTTCCTACTCAGGAACTTGGACTATCTCTCCATCTGTTTATGTCGTCTTTGATTTCTTTCATTTGTGTCTTACTAATTTTCTGGGTACAGTTCTTTTGTCTCCTTAGGTAGGTTTATTCCTAGATATTTCATTCTTTTTGTTGCAGTGGTGAATGGGATTGATTCCTTAAATTCTCTTTCTGATTTTTCATTGTTAGTGTATAGAAATGCAAGTGATTTCTATGTATTGATTTTGTATCCTGCAACTTTGCTAAATTCACTGATTAGCTCTAGTAATTTTCTGATACTATCTTTAGGGTTTTCTAGGTACAGTATCATGTCATCTGCAAACAGTGACAGCTTTACTTCTGATCTGGATTCCTTTTATTTCTTTTTCTTCTCTGATTGCTATAGCTACAACTTCCAGAACTATGTTGAATAATAGTGGTGAAAGTGGACACTCTTGTCTTGTTCCTAATCTTAGGGGAGAATGTTTTCAGTTTTTCACCACTGAGAATAATGTTTGCTGTAGGCTTCACATATATGGCCTTTACTATGTTGAGGTAGGTTCCTTCTATACCCATTTCTTAAAGAGTTTTAATCATAAATGGGTACTGAATTTTGTCAAAGGCTTTTCCTGCATCTACTGAGATTATTATGTGGTTTTTATCTTTCAATTTATTAATATGGTCTATCACATTGATTGATTTGCATAATTGAAGAATCCTTGCATCTCTGGAATAAGCCCAACTTGATCATGGTATATGTGCTTTTTGATGTGTTGCTGAATTCTGTTTGCTAAAATTCTGTTGAGGATTTTTGCATCTGTGTTCATCAGTGATATTGGCCTGTGGTTTTCTATTTTTGTGTTGTCTTTTTCTGGTTTTGGTATCACGGTGATGGTGGCTTTGTAGAATGAGTTTGAAAGTGTTCCTTCCTTTGCAAGTTTTTGAAAGAGTTTTAAAAGGATAAGCATTAGCTTTTCTTTAAAAGCTCCTGTGAAGCCATCTGGTCCTGGGCTTTTGTTTTTTGGAAGATTTTTTTTTCCATTTATTTTTATTAGTTGGAGGCTAATTACTTTACATCATTACAGTAGTTTTTGTCATACATTGAAATGAATTAGCCATGGATTTACATGTATTCCCCATCCTGGTCCCCCCTCCCACCTCCCTCTCCACCCGATCGCTCTGGGTCTTCCCAGTGCACCAGGCCCGAGCACTTGTCTCATGCACCCAACCTGGGCTGGTGATCTGTTTCACCCTAGATAATATACATGTTTCAATGCTGTTCTCTTGAAACATCCCACCCTTGCCTTCTCCCAGAGTCCACAAGTCTGTTCTATACATCTGAGTCTCTTTTTCTGTTTTGCATATAGGGTTATCGTTACCATCTTTCTTTGATCACAGCTTCAGTTTCACTGCTTGTAATTGGGTTGTTCAAAATTTCTATTTCTTCTTGGTTCAGTCTTAGAAGATTGAACTTTTCTAAGAATCTGTCCGTTTCTTCTAGGTTATCCATTTTATTGCCATATAGTTGTTCATAATAGTCTCTTATAATCCTTTGTATTTCTGCATTGTCTGTTGTAACCTTTCCTTTTTCATTTCTAATTTTGTTGATTTGATTTTTCTCTCCTTTTTTCTTGATGAGTCTGGCTAAAGGTTAGTCAATTTTGTTTTGTCTTCTCAAAGAACCAGCTTTAAGTTTTATTAATCTTTACTATTGTTTCTTTCATTTCTTTTTCATTTATTTCTGCTCAGATCTTTATGATTTCTTTCCTTCTACTAATTTTGGGATTTTTTTTTGTTCTTCTTTTTCCAGTTGTTTTAAGTGTAAAGTTAGGTTGTCTGTTAAAATGTTTTTCTTGTTTCTTGAAGTAGGATGTATTGCTATAAAATTCCCTCTTAGAACTGCTTTTGATGCATCTCATAGGTTTTGAGTTGTCATGTTTTCATTGTCATTTGTTTCTAGAAATTTTTTAATTTCCCCTTTGACTTCTTCAGTAACCTGTTGCTATTTAGAAATGTGTTGTTTAATCTATGTGTTTGTGTTTCTTACAGTTTTTTTTTCTTGTCATTGATATCTAGTCTCATAGCATTGTGGTTGCAGAAGATACTTGATACAATTTCAATTTTCTTAAATTTACTGAGGTTTGATTTGTCACCCAAGATGTGGTCTGTCCTAGAGAATATTCCATGTGCACTTGAGAAGAAGGTGTATTATTCTGCATTTGGATGGAATATCCTGAAGATATCAATGAAATCCATCTCATCTAATGTATCATTTAAGCCTCATGTTTCCTTATTAATTTTCTGTTTTGATGATCTGTCCATTGGTGTGAATGTGGTGTTAAAGTCTCCTACTATTATTGTGTTATTGTCAGTTTCTCATTTTTGTCTGTTAGTGTTTGTCTTATGTATTGAGGCACTCCTATTTGGGTGCATAGATATTTATAATTTTTATGTCTTCCTCTTGGATTGATCCCTTGATCATTATGTAGTGTCCTTCCTTATCTCTTGAATATTTTTTATTTTAAGGTCTATTTTGTCTGATATGAGGATTGCTCCTCCAGCTTTCTTTTGTTTCCCATTTGCATGCAATATATCTTTCCATCATCTGATTTTCAGTCTATATGTGTCTTTAGGCCTGAAGTGGATTTCCTGTAGACAGCATATATATGGGTCATGTTTTTATATCCATTCAGCCAGTCTATCTTTTGGTTGGAGCATTTAATCCATTTACATTTCAAGTAATTGTTAATATATATGTTCCTATTGCCATTTTCTTAATTGTTTGGGGTTGATTTTGTAGATCTTTTTTCTCCTCTTGTATTTCTTGACTATATAAGTCCCTTTAACATTTGTTGTAGAGCTGGTTTGGTGGTACTGAATTCTCTTAACTTTTGCTTGTCTGAAAAGCTTTTTATCTTTCCATCAATTTTGAATAGATCCTTGCCAGGTACAGCAATCTTGGTTGTAGATTTTTCCCTCTCAGTACTTTAAATATACCTCTTCTGGCCTGCAGAGTTTCTGCTGAAATATCAGCTGTTAAGCATATGGGTTTCCCTTGTATGTTACTTGTTGCTTCTCCCTTGCTGCTTTTAATATTCTTTGTGTTTAGTCTTTGTTAGTTTGATGAGTGTGTCTTGGCATGTTTCTCCTTGGGTTTATCCTGTATGGGACTCTTTGTGCCTCTTGGACTTGATTGACTATTTCCTTTTCCATGCTGGGGAAATGTTCAACTATAATCTCTTCAAAAATTTTCTCATACCCTTTCTTTTTCTCTTCTTCTTCTGGGACCCCTATAATTAGAATGTTGGTGCATTTGATATTGTCCCAGAGATCTCTGAGACTATCCTCAGTTCTTTTCATTCTTTTTACTTTATTCTGCTCTTCAGAAGTTATTTCTACCATTTTATCTTCCAGCTCACTAATTCCTTCTTCTGCTTCAGCTATTCTGCTATTGTTTCCTTCTAGAGTATTTTTAATTTCTGTAATTGTGTTGTTTGTCTCTGTATGTTTGTTCTTTAATTCTTCTAGGTCTTTGTTAATTGATTGTTATATTTTCTCCATTTTGTTTTCAAGATTTTTGATCATCTTTACTATCATTGTTCTGAATTCCTTTTCAGGTAGTTTGCTTATTTCCTTTTCATTTATTTGGACTTCTGTGTTTCTAGTTTGTACCTTCATTTGTGTAGTATTTATCTGCCTTTTCATTATTTTTTTTTTAACTTATTGTGTTTGAGGTCTCCTTTTCCCAGTCTTCAAGGAAAGTTGAATTCTTTCCTTGAAGAAGGTTGAATTCTTTCTTCCTTTTGGTCTCTGCCCTCCTAAGTTTGGTCAAGTGGTTTGTGTAAGCTTCATAAAGGGTGTGATTTGTGCTGACTTTTTGTTTGTTTTTCCTCTGATGGGCAAGGCTGAATGAGGTGGTAATCCTGTCTGCTGATGATTGGGACTGTATTTTTGCTTTATTTGTTGTTTAGATGAAGTGTCCTGCACAGGGTGCTACTGGTGTTTGGGTGATGCTGGGTCTTGTATTCAAGTGGTTTCGTTTGTGTGAGTTCTCACTATTGATACTCCTAGGGTTAGTTCTCTGGTAGTCTAGGGTCTTGGAGTCAGTGCTCCCACTACTAAGGCTCAGGGCTTGATTTCTGGTCAGGAACAAAGATTTCGCAAGTGGTTTGTTATGGCATTAAGTGAGATTAAAACAAATATCCAAAAACGAGAAACCAAAGGTGAACCCAAACATATGGCAGTTACAAAATCAAGCAAATAATAATTAAAATAATGGAATATACACATATACATATACACCCATGAGCAAAGTCAAAACAGCCCAACAAAAATAAAGTACAGTAGATTGACCCAGTGAACAAAGGAAATACAAAATTACATTTACCAGTTAAGAACAAAACTAACTAAAGCACAAACTGGAAAACAAAACTAAAGCAAGGTGCCAAATGGGGAATAAAGCAATGAAAACAAAACTAACAAATATGTTGAGAGGGAAGGAAAGAAAGGAAGAATAGATATGCAAAGTTAAATAGATATAGATGAAGAAGATTTGTATATATTAAAGATTAACTGCAAGGGGAAAAGAACAGTAGGAAAGGCAAACAAAGGAATAAATGTAGAAAAAATATAATAGGTTGAAAAAATTAGATATTAAAATATTAAAAAAACAGAGGAAGAAAGAAAAAAGGACAGAAAAAGGGAAACTCTACAGAACTGCAAAAGCCCAATGTAGAGGCAGAGGTTTATAAGGACAATAAAAAAATGTGACTGCGGAAAAAAAAAGCTCAAAAGCTTAATTGGATTTCATAGGGCCAATAAAATCGACAGTTACAACAGAGGGGGGACAAAAGGGAAAAAAAGAAAAAAAATCCAAGTGATTCTACAGAACAAGTCAAAAAATAAGAATAACAAATGTTTTTCTTGAGCCACTACTGTCAGAGTCCTTCCCCCCGCTGGGAGTCACAGTCCATCTTGGCCCCCCTAGGATGCCCTCCAACACTGTGCTGATCTCTGGGCCCACTGTGGGGGCAGTATGTGTTCTAATCTGGTTCTGTTCCTGTGTGTTCTTGCCTCCAGTGTCCGCAGCTATCAGCACTAGTGTGTTTTCTTTTGTGGAAGCTCTCAGTGACCTCTTATATATTCCACCGACACTAGAGTCTGCCTAGTTGATTGTGTGGATTTAATCTGCAACTTGTACAGCTGCTGGGAAGGTTTGGGGTCTTCTTCCTTAGCCACACTGCCTCTGGGTTTCAATTATGGTTTTATTTCCACCTCTGACATGTTGGTCGTCCACTGGGGTTTGCTCCTGAGGCTGCCCTGGAGGACTTGGGTCTGCCCCTGTGAGGCCAGGGGTGGAGGTGGTGCGGCTGCTTGGGTCGCAGGGGTTCTGGCAGCTCCAGGTACTCAGGGGGGTTGGCGGTTAGGGCAGCGGGAAATATAGTGCTGCAGAAGGCTATGGCAACCAGTATTCTTGCCTGGACACCCCACCCCCCTTCCTGACAGAGAAGCCTGGCAGGCCACAGTCTACAGGGTCGCAAAGAGTCAGACACAGCCAAAGCGACCCTGCGTGCATAGATGCAAGACTTTTTTGCCTGTGGCAGCTCTGCCCCAGTGAGAGTTGAGTGTGAAGGTGGCGCAGCTGCTTGGCTTGTGGGGACCCTGGCGGCGCCAAGTGTGCAGGGACACGGACTGCCTATGCAACAGGAGTTATGGCCCCATCAGAGTCTTTTTTTGAGCCTCTTGTAGCTGGCATCAGAAGGCCTCTTTGGCCAGTCTCTCTCCGTACCTCCGCCCATTAAGGCAGTTAGAGGGTTCCTTTGCCTGGGGTCCTTCTCTGCTGTTTGGTGCATCAGGCACATAGAGGGGGGCCCCTGGCTGGGGTCCTACTCTGTACTTCGGCGCATCATTCACTTAAAGGGGCACCCTGGGTGGGTCCTACTCTGTAGTCCAGTGAGTCAGGCGTTTGATGGGCCAGCCTCTCTACTGTTCAGCAGCAGATGCTGGCGTGTGGGGAGAGAGAGGCTGTGGTGATGGCTCCACCCCCTCCGCATGACTCAGCAGCATCGCCTTGCTTCCATGGCTGCCCAGCTCTCCTCCACAGGCATTTCCCCACACACTCTCCTCCCTCACATCCCCTCCATCCGTCTCTCTGCAGTCAACAGCAGCCCTCACCTTGGGATTGCTCCACAATCCCTAAACTCCAGCTCCCAGCCAATGCGCCTTCCAGGGGACCAGCATTTCTGTACGGGGTATGTATGGCTGCAGCAAGGACTGTCTGATTCTCTCCATTTAGGCTGCCACAGATCAGCTGTTTCACTCTCAGCCTTAAGTGTTTCTCCTCTGACTCAGACAGTTGCCCGGATGTGGGAATTGGACCCCTGCTTCCATTCCCCCATCCACCGAGGGCAGGTCCAGTCCTACTCACACTCCTGTTTTTCCCCCTAGTTCCTTCATTGTACTGAGTTTTGTGTGGTTCTATATATTCTTTCCCACTGGTCAGGTACCCCTGTCTGCTCTCAGCTGGTGTTCTGCATGCACTTCTGTGTCTGAAGGTGTATTCCTGATGTATCCGTGGAGAGAGATGTACTCCACATCCACCTACTCCTCCACCATCTTGTTCTTTCCGAACTAGCTGTTTCTGAATGTGTCTGCTTGTCTTATCTTTCCTTTCCAGAATGCATCGGTGAGGAGGGGGTGATAGGTTTTTGAAAATGAGAGTCCATTATTACATGTTTTCACTTCTCTTCTGGTCAGACCTGCATGTTATAAATATGCATCCTCAGAGCATCTGTGTTTTTATTGAGTCTGGTGGGGAGACCCAGCGCATCACCAATCACCTAAACACCTTTGGTAGCTGCTCACTACTCACCTGATGGAGTGTGACCTCTTTAGGTTGGCATTCCTGATCCTCCACTGTCTGGTTCCAGGTGCTCTTCCCTCATCACCTTGCATTTCAGAAGAACCCATCAGTTTTTCCCTTGCCAGGCTCTTCCTGCATCCTGTCTCCTTCTTTCTCATCTAGGACTTTGATCCACCAGTTTCTTCCACTTTTTCGAGTGTCTTCAATTTTCCCTCTCCAAGGAGAATTTCCCCCTGACCTCTGTCACTGTGCATATATTTTATCTACTCTTTGATAAATTATTGATCCTAACTCTCCCTGATGCTGTCATCTTTTCCTCTCTTATTACCTCTTCATTATTTGAAGTATCTACCAGCATTTCTTTTTTTTTTTTTTCATAGTTTTTTTTTTCCATTTATTTTTATTAGTTGGAGGCTAATTACTTTACATCATTACAGTAGTTTTTGTCTTACATTGAAATGAATTAGCCATGGATTTACATGTATTCCCCATCCCAGTCCCCCCTCCCACCTCCCTCTCCACCCGATCCCTCTGGGTTTTCCCAGTGCACCAGGCCCGAGCACTTGTCTCATGCATCCAACCTGGGCTGGTGATCTGTTTCACCCTAGATAATATACATGTTTCAATGCTGTTCTCGTGAAACATCCCACCCTCGCCTTCTCTCAGAGTCCACAAGTCTGTTCTATATATCTGAGTCTCTTTTTCTGTTTTGCATATAGGGTTATCATTACCATATTTCTAAAGTCCATATATATGTGTTAGTATACTGTAATGGTCTTTATCTTTCTGGCTTACTTCACTCTGTATAATGGGCTCCAGTTTCATCCATCTCATTAGAACTGATTCAAATGAATTCTTTTTAATGGCTGAATAATATTCCATGGTGTATATGTACCACAGCTTCCTCATCCATTCGTCTGCTGATGGGCATCTAAGTTGCTTCCATGTCCTGGCTATTATAAACAGTGCTGCGATGAACATTGGGGTGCATGTGTCTCTTTCAGATCTGGTTTCCTCGGTGTGTATGCCCAGAAGTGGGATTGCTGGGTCATATGGCAGTTCTATTTCCAGCTTTTTAAGAAATCTCCACACTGTTTTCCATAGTGGCTGTACTAATTTGCATTCCCACCAACAGTGTAAGAGGGTTCCCTTTTCTCCACACCCTCTCCAGCATTTATTGCTTGTAGACTTTTGGATCGCAGCCATCCTGACTGGCGTATAATGGTACCTCATTGTGGTTTTGATTTGCATTTCTCTGATAATGAGTGATGCTGAGCCTCTTTTCATGTGTTTGTTAGCCATCTGTATGTCTTCCTTGGAGAAATGTCTGTTGAGTTCTTTGGCCCATTTTTTGATTGGGTCATTTATTTTTCTGGAGTTGAGCTGGAGGAGTTGCTTGTATATTTTTGAGATTAATCCTTTGTCTGTTGCTTCGTTTGCTATTATTTTCTCCCAATCTGAGGGCTGTCTTTTCACCTTGCTTATAGTTTCCTTTGTTGTGCAAAAGCTTTTAAGTTTCATTAGGTCCCATTTGTTTATTTTTGCTTTTATTTCTAAAATTCTGGGATGTGGGTCACAGAGGATCCTTCTGTGATTTATGTCGGAGAGTGTTTTGCCTATGTTAGAAATAATTTTAAAAAGAACAATTATTGACACATGCAAATATATGAAATCCAAATTTCAGTGTCTGTAAATAAAGTTTTATGGTTGCATAGACACACCCAATCTTCTCGGTTATTGCTGTTTTGGTGCTACAAAGGCAGAGCCGAGTAGTTTCAAGAGGCCATATGCCTTTTTATAGAGTAAGTTTTCTGACCTGTGTCCTAAGGCTTTGATAGTAACTTCTATGTATTTAGGAATGTCTTAGATGTGTACCACCCATGAAAGAATTGAGAAAGTTGTCACAGGAAGCACATTCTGTGATTGATATGAGGAACCCTTGTGGAAAAAGACTGACTTCCTCTCCCTTATTCTTTAGACCTTGGTCACCAGGTAGCCTGGTAGAAGTCTGGGACATATCCTTGAAGCTCTTCTCTGATTCTCAGTCTCCTCAGTCAGTGGGTGCTTCTTGGTCTTTATTATCCATCCTCTCTCTCCTATTCCACCTTGTTGTCCAGACTCTTATTTCTGAAGCTCTCTGTTCTCTATTTACTTTGACACTGTGATTTCTCCTGTTTTATCATCTGCCTTCCTTTTCCATTCATTTCTTTAATTTCTTTAATTAATTTCTTTAGTAAACATTTCTTTAGTTTCTAACCATTACTTTTTTTTTCTTTCTTATATAAATCTCTTAGCAAAACTGTGAATTCAGCTACTGTCTCTATGCTGATAATTTCCAGTTCACTGTCTCCCAAAATGTAGTCTTGTATTTCCATCTTTCTCCTGGGCATCACATTCTCTTAGCTGCTGTTTTCATGTTCACTTAGCCTTCTGTTCACGACACCATTTTTTCTCAGTCATGGAGGTTTAGAATCTCAGTTATCTTTGATATACCTCCTTAGCTCCACACAGTTCATTAGTTGCTTAATCCTTGGTGATGATTTCAATATCCATCTTCTCTTCTCCAGTCCCACCATCTTGTTCAGTTTCCCATTATCTTTCTCTTTGCCAGGCTAGACAGTGATTGTTTTCCTTGAGTCTTTTTCTTCCACCCTGCATTGCATGCAGGCTCCTGCCTGATTCCAGCAGACATTTTTGAGGCCCCTGTCACATCTCCTAAGTTCACCTCTGGTTTCAGTCACAGCTGTATTTCACAGTTCCATGAAGCTGGATGAAGCACAAACTGGAATCAAGCTTGCCAGAAGAAGTATCAATAACCTCACATATGTAGATGGCACCTCCCTTATGGCAGAAAGCAAAGAGGAACTAAAGAGCTTCTTTATGAAGGTGAAAAAGAAGAGTGAAAAAGCTGGCTTAAAACTCAATACACACAAAAGTAAGATCATGGCATCCAGTTCCATCACTTCATGGCAAATAGATGGGGAAACAATGGAAACAGTGACAGACTTTATTTTCTTGGGCTCCAAAATCACTGCAGGTGATGACTGCAGCTATGAAATTAAAAGACACTTGCTCCTTGGAAGAGAAGCTATGACAAACCTAGACAGCATATTTAAAAAGCAGAGATATTACTTTGCCAACACAGGTCTGTCTAGTAAAAATTATGGTTTTTCCAGTAGTCGTGTATGGATGTGAGATTTGGACCATGAAGTAGTCACATATGGATGTGAGATTTGGATCATAAAGAAGGCTGAGTGCCGAAGAATTGATGCTTTTGAACTGTGGTGTTGGAGAAAACTCTTGAGAGTCCCTTGGACTGCAAGGAGATCAAACCAGTCAATCCTAAAGGAAATCAGTCCTGAATACTAACTGGAAGGACTGATGTTGAAGCTGAAGCTTCAATACTTTGGCCACCTGAAGTAAAGAACTGACTCGTTGGAAAAGACCCTGATGTTGGGAAAGATTAAAGGCGGGAGGAGAAGGGGCCAATAGAGGATGAGATGGTTGGATGGCATGACCAACTTGATGAACATGAGTTTGAGCAAGCTCTGGGATTTTGTGATGGACAGGGAAGCCTGGCATGCTGCAGTGCATGGGGTCACAAAGAGTCGGACACGACTGAGTGACTGAACTGAACTGATGTGCATTCAGACTCTTGCTGGCAGCGTCTCACGAGTTACTCCATCAGTCTTTCTACTTTCCTACCCTAGGATCTTATCAAGAGCCATGTGACTGTGTGCATAAGCTAAGCTCAGCCTGAAAGTATAAGGAAGTCAGTTCCCCCATCCTGGACAGCCCTCAACCAATGGGGAACGGACACTGATGGCTAACTGCCCAGCCTCCTGTCCATCATACAGGCAGTTCTGGGAGGGATTATCTGTGGTCCTTAGATGTCCTGGAAATGGGATCATGCCCCACTGCTGGGAACAGTGACCTTGACAATGCACGCTGATAGTGGATCTTTCCTTTTCCATGCTCTTTCTCCTGCTTTCTGGGATCACCTTCCAAATAAGCTCCCTGTACCCATGTGCTCATTACAGACTCTGCTTTCAGAGGGATTTGAGCTGAGACACAGAATAGTCTTCTAGAAGCTGCTGCACAGACATCCTCAGTGGCTTCAGAGGCCTCCTCATGTAAGAAAATTTGTTTTCCGAAATGCTAGGCTGGCAGGTTGGCTGCAAGCCTGTCTTCCCAGTGCTTTCTTTCTTTTTTTACCTTCACCCTTTGTTCCAGTCACGCCGAGTCCCTTAAGACAAAGGACTCTGTGTTGTTCATCTTTGCTTGCATTATTTTGCTCAGTATCTAATATACGAGGAAACTACTTGTCAATCTGTAGTTTTAGTGAATGAAGGGATATCTTCATCCTCACATATCCATCCTTCATGACTCTTCTCCTTGATGCTTTGTAGTGACCTTTACTGCCACTAAATTTACAAAACCCTGTGTCTATACCCCTGTGTGGTGCTTTTTGCTTTCTATTTTGCTTTTTAATTTATTTACAGGTTTTCACTGCTAAAATGCAAATTCCTCTAGGAAAGTGACTTTGCTTTATTTTTCTTTACATTTCCCAATAGATCTTATGGGTAGATGGATAATCAATACAAGTTGGTTGAATTAGAAAATATCTCCCAACTTTTCCAGGCATGCTGGCTCCTTTTGGTTGGTTCTATTCTCAGTTTTGTAAATATGTCCCATGTTTTCCCATGCCCATGAAATGAGGCTATTTATTCCTTTCTTGCTCCTTAAATATGCTTCCTGCAGTGTTTACCTATGGACATTTTATCCATCCTTCAAAGCTCATCTTAAATGTCCTCTTTTTTATAAATTCTTCCCCAACCTGCCTCCTTCACCCACCTCTCACTTCCTGTATGTTACACATTTGGATGATGCTATTTAAAATAACACAGTTTTATTTGGCTAGATGCTTCTCTGGTGTCTCAGATGGTAAAGGATCAGCCTGCAATGTGGGAGACTGGGTTTTAATCCCTGGGTCAGGAAAATCCCCTGGAGAAGGGAATGGAACCCACTCTAGTATTCTTGCCTGGAGAATCCCATAAACAGAGGAGACTGGCGGGCTACAGTCCATGGGGTTGCAAAGATTCAGACACAACTGAGCAGCTAGCACATTCACTTTTCACTTTCCCTTCTTTCTAGGAGATGGTAAGCACCTTCAGGGCAAGGCCAATTCCTTATTGTGTCCAGTAGCTTGCTCAGTGCCCTGCAATAGATATATATCTGTTGTAATGAGTTAATTTGAATAGGTTGAATCATACCATCATGCCTTTTCATTCCCATCATATTAACCTGTGCCCCTCGACCTGTCTTTGTATGAATTTCTGGTAATGGAAGAAATTTAAAGCATTGGGAAAGATATATATCCAGAGCCAGTCAGTGTGATCTACTATGTTTGAACATGAATATTGGGACATAACTTACAAGAATGCCATTTCAATTATTTGTAAAATATTTAAATAGTATAATCCAATTTACATTCTATCATTTCCAACAGCTGTAAAATTTACTTTCCACCAAAGTTAGCTCAATCACTTTAATTCAGTCTGGAAAAACAGTACAAATGAAAGCTTAATTTGTATTTAATCTCCCCTTTTGTTTCTACATTATTGCCTTCGAATCATTCCTTTTAGTGATTGAGATTTAACCCAGAGAGTAGAGAAAAGGCTTGATGAAATATTTGAGAAGAATATAACGTATAATGAAAATTTTGCAGTAAATGTTTAAAAAATTCAACTGGCTTTGTTCTTTGGGGTTTCAATTCACAGCAGTGTCTCTGTTATAAACCCAAGGTATGAGCTATGTAGGTTACTTTGTCAGAGTCACAGGACGATGACTCTCAGGCATTTAAAACCAGGTGATTCATTTGGAGCAGGTCACATTTATACCCTGTGTATGAAGATTGGCAGGGAATACAAATGTGAGTAATTATTATTTAGTGTGTTGATCATGCTCATATATTTCTAAGTGGCTTTATGATCATTTTGGTGAGTTTTCTCTCTGATCTCTGGCACTCTTCCAGCTCATGTCATCAGCAGGGAGAAACAGCAAGGAGAAGTGGCAGAATTGTAACTAGCATGATTTTTCTGTCTTCATGTAGCATCATATCTGAGTTTGGGAGCACAGGAGAGGCAAACCCCAGGAAGGGGTTGAAAGACCAAGTGGTATGTTCATGGTCAGAACAAAACACCACTTTCTTGTCCCTTTGTCAGTTGGTGAAATTTATAGAAGTGTTATAGAGACCTATTTGCATCTTCTCCCGAGAACTCTCCTGCATCCCCACACTCAACATCTCCCTCTGACCCCCAATTAGCCTCTAGAGATGATGAGGTGCTTCAGAGGAGGGAATGTGTGAATGAATTAACCTGATTAATAAGAAAGAATCAGTGAGGTAAAGGGAGGAAGAAGGGGTTCAAGGTCAAGTATAGCCAAAAGGCATTAGAGGAGACAATCACATGTTCACTAGAAACATCTCAGAAGCATTGGTGTGATCTCGTGAGCCTGGGTTCTGAAAGGTGGAAAAGTTGAAAGGGAATGCTGCAGTTCCATCTGTTAATTACTTTGCCAACAAAGGTCTGTCTAGTCAGAGCTATGGTTTTTCCAGTAGTCATGTATGGATGTGAGAGTTGGACTATAAAGAAAGCTGAGCATTGAAGAATTGATGCTTTTGAACTGTGGTGTTGGAGAAGACTCTTGAGAGTCCCTTGGATTGCAAGGAGATTCAACCAGTCCATCCTAAAGGAAATCAGTCCTGAATATTCATTGGAAGGACTGAGGCTGAAGCTGAAACTCCAATACTTTGGCCACCTGATGTAAAGAACTGACTCACTGGAAAAGATCCTGGTACTGGGAAGGATTGAAGGTGGGAGAAGAAGAGGACAGCAGAGAATGAGATGGTTGGATGGCATCACCAACTCAATGGACATGAATTTGAGTAAACTCTGGGAGTTGGTGATGGACAGGGAGGCCTGGTGTGCTGCAGTCCATGGGGTTGCAAAGAGTCGGACACGACTGAGCGACTAAAGTGAACTGAACAATTCCATTCTCAGAAATTCTCAGAAAAAAAGAAAAAAGGCAAGTTATCAAGACACCTGAAAATTACACGGGATAGGGTTTTAAAATGAGGCAGAAGGTCATTGAGAGGATGAGTTACATTCACAAAACCCATTCTTCTCTATTATTCGGATGACCTCATAACAGCACTGATTTTGGTCCAACATGAAGTAGTAGTGAGCCTGCCTTACAGATGAGGAAACTGAGGCCAAAGTGTTTTAGGGACTTGTGTAAGGTCACACTGCTAATAAGAAATATAGTTAAACTTTAAAGAAACCCAAGTGCTTTTGTCTCCATAATGTAATGCTCCTTCTGTCATACTACACTGTAAAATATTGGCAGAACTTTTTAATGGTACTGTCAGATGACCAAAACCACCCGGCAAGTTGAGAGTTGTAAAATATATAACAATATGTAGTAGTGACAAAGGATAAATGATAGAAGATAAGTTCTCCCACTTCACTCACCGGGATGAATGGAAAAAAGCAAAGCTGCTCAACTCACATTTTTACTTTCATCTTTTCTGTTAATTCAGCTAGGGAGCTGAAGGACACAAGGCTATCCGTGTGCCATATTTGTGAGTGCATATGCAGGTGGACATGGCTATAACCTCGAGTATTTATTCAGTATCAGGTCTCCATCTACCTAAAGCTCTTGTAAGCCGTTATCAGTTACTTGACCATCCACCAGCCCCAGTCTCATTAGACAATTCAATGTGTGTTGTAGCTGCCAGGATTCACTTTACAGATCATGTATTTCTGGGGTGAAAGAGTGGTGGTTATCTGGAGGGTCAGATTCCTGACCAAAATCTCAGCCTTCCATTATGCAGGGCCAGGACTGGTGGAACTCTTTACCTGCTGGGTTCAGCATCCCCCTTCCTCCCTGAGGGAAATTGCTTTTCTTGTTAACAGCTTTCCTGCATCTCTTGAATGCATCTCCTGCATTTCCTGAAACATGGAGTCTTACATAGAGGGTTGACATCATGCCTGAGCAGAAGAGGCATCTGCTTTCTTGCTGTGATTTCAGATCCTCCAGAGCATCCCCCCAAATGAAAATGCTTCCCCCACCAGGGACGACATAACCCCTCAAATTCCCGTCAATGGAATTATCCTCTTAAGGTAAAGTTCTATCTCTAGGCTGTTTCCTGGTTAGTGTGGACATTCCTGGGAAGAGTGGACTGTTTGCTATTTGTACTTAAATGTCCTACATTTAATGCAGTGCTGGTCTCATGCTAAATGACCACTAAATTAAGTAGATAAACGAGTCCATTAAATATATTACTTAGACAGCATATACAATTATGCCTATTACCTGGGTTTGGATTAATCCAACAGGCAAAGTAGCTTAGAGGATAATATGATAGATAAGCTTTGAATACTCAGAGATAGTATAAGGAAATGCTTCCTTACGCAGTAAAAAGCAAAACTTAGAAACTTCTGCTGTTAATGGGATCCTCTTGAAGGGGAGGGGATGATGATTCTCTGGCCCCAGTTTTCCTGTGTTTGATGCATCCACATTGGTCCCCAACATAAGTTTTCTTCTCACTCTGTCTTAACACAAATGGAACAGACTGGGACAGGTTTCAGGGATAACAGAGGGGTATCAAGAAGGTACCAGGAGTTGAGCTGGTCTGGCTTAAAGAGCCCAGGGTTCTGATTCTGACCTGGCCAGCTGCCTCCCAGGGCTCTGGGCATGGTCAGGTTCATTTCAGTCCATCAGGGTCCCCCTCTTGGATTTTGTTCCCATGTGGTGGATGCTTTCTTTAGTTCATAGCAGGAAGAGAACGCTTGTAAACACTGGGACTTCCAGACCCAGGCCAAGGGCAGTGATACTTCTCTCCCACTCACCTAAGTCAGTCCTCTTAGCTATTGCTTCTCATTTGGAGGTACACCTGTTCTTCAGGTGACTACTAACAGGGATAACCTCACTGTGCAAGTGAACCCTGTTTCCCTTGCCCTCGGGGGTGTGACCTGATCACCAATCCCTGACAGTATCCTAATGCAGTGGCAGCAGCTGTCTCATGACGTGGGGCATGGGGTGGCAGATGGTCTGAGGAGGGGATTGGCATTTCCTCATGGAATCAGAGAGTTCAGAGCTTAGGGACCACAGGGCTGAGGCACCAGGAAGGGGACCCCCACTTTGCTTCTACTAGCCCCACTTGCAGTTTCCTTTACCCTTGGAAATTCCCTCTTCCTGCCACTGGGTTCCTACCATACAATGAGAGTAGCCACACTTTAATTATCAGCTCCCTCAGGCTCTGGGACTTATATCAGCAGTCTGGCATTCATGGTGGTCATTACTGCCTCAGATTCTAAATAACACAGTTGTGCTGATGGAAAATGCTGCTGGGGTCCCTATGGATGTCACTGCTTGTTGCTACACTGATGTATACAAGCTTGTTTGCAACTGGACATGAAGTCTGGGGGAGGAGATTTGGGGGAGACACAGGAAATTTGGAGCCTCCTGCCCCTGTGTTGGTCATTTTCACATTAGGACATGATGTTTGGGTGCCTTGAGGTTGTTATGAGAAAGCACTGTGGTTGGGAGTTTTGTGGGGGAAGGCTTTTATTTATCTTTTCCCTGTTTGGTGATCCTCGACTCTGAATATACCTTTCTGTATCCACATGCCATGATGATTTACTTTTTCCATTTCTTGGAATGATGCAACATGTCTGGGTTACTGAGAATATGGGATTGTATTTTCTGTTATTTCCTTCGTTGAGTATCAGAAAGTTACTTGAACAAACAACTTATTTGCCATTCCTCCTTATAATTTCCTATTTTGATTAGCTTTTTTTTTTTACACACGTGATTCTTAAGAGAAATATAAAAATTCCATGAAGCTAGATTTGAGCAGTAGATATATTTAAATCAGTTAGTTTTTTTTTTTTTAAATCATTGCTGTTTGGCAGTCTGATTCTTTTGTTTGCTTGTCATTGGTGTCCAATGAATAGTATGCATTTCTTCCAGTCATTGTTAAAACTCAATGTATGGAAACAGTGTTTACACCAGCAGCTGTTACAAATCTGGGGCTATGGATTAATGTCAGCTTCTGAATGTAGAGTGCTTTAGTTAATTCCACCCAAGGACAGATGATATCATCTAGGAAGAAAGAATATATTAGGAACTGTCAGCCAGAAGGTAGTAAAAGGAGGTGATATGTTATAAGGAGTACTAAAAGGTCATTCAAAGAAGAGATATTGCTAATAACTCAATTAAAATTTTCACTCTGACATTTTACAAATTTCTGTGTAAGCCCTAAAACATTTTCGAAGCTAGCTAAATTCATATCCTAGATTGGAAAAACAGGGGTCAAATAAGATTCACACAGTTCCTTTGTGAGGTGAACAAACTGGGATAAACTCCCTTTCCAGGAAGTTCTGGTCAATGCTTCAGTGAAACTCCTTTGATATGTAGGTGAGAGAGAGGAGCCTTGGAAGTATTTCCTTTCATTGGGAATTTTACCTTTTCTTCGGATAGGCTTTGGTGCAGAACAACCAACTCACTCTGGTCCTCAACTTCCAGGAAACCAGTATTTGCCAGGCTGGTGCTTCGTTGTAGTTTCTTTCTCTGTTTCTTTCTGCTACCTGGAAAACAAAAAGAATTCATGTTCCTTTTGGGAGCCAAGAGGCACAACAAAGAGTAGGTATGAAAGCTGTTGGTTGAACCTACACTTGAAGCAGTAATGCATGCTGACAGGAAATGGGATGTGGCCACCGTGGCAGAACAGGACAGAAAACACAAGAATGGCAGGGCTCATGAAAGATCACCTGACACATCTCTGCATGGTCCTTTCTTAAAGATGTTTTTACCTGGTCCAGTACCTGGCTCCACTTGGTAGCTTTTTTTCCTAGGATTGTAGCACTGTTATGGTCATTCGTTTCTTCTTCCTGTCTAATGAATGTGAGTTTAGTTCTTTTCTTGGTATTTTTTTTCCATAGTCATGGAGAACTGTTACATATGTATGTATGTATGCATATATGCATTTATTCACTCATTTATTGAGCTGCCTACTAGTGCTTGGTGCTAAGGGTTTGGTGGTCAGGAAAGGTAAATATGACTGCCTCTCTCATGGAGCTATTAGTCTTGTGGAGGTGAGGGTTGCTAAATAATCAGTTCATTTCAGCTCAGTCTCTCAGTTGTGTCCTACTCTTTGCAATCCCATGGACTGCAGCATGCCAGGCTTGCCTGTCCATCACCAACTCCAAAGCTTGCTCAAACTCATGTCCATCAAGTCGGTCATGCCATCCAACCATCTCACCCTCTATTATCCCCTTCTCCTCCTGCCTTCAATGTTTCCCAGCATCAGGATCTTTTCAAATGAGTCAGTTCTTTGCATCAGGTGCTCAGAGTTCTGCATCTTCAGCATCAGTCTTTCCAATGAGTATTCAGGACTGATTTCCTTTAGGATGGACTGCTTGGATCTCTTTGCTGTCCAAGGGACTCTCAAGAGTCTTCTCCAACACCACAGTTCAAAAGCATCAATTCTTCAGTGCTCAGCTTTCTTTATAGTCCAACTCTCACATCCATACATGACTACTGGAAAAGCCATAGCTTTGACTAGATGGAGCTTTGTTGGCAAAGTAATGTCTCTGCTTTTTAATATGCTGTCTAGGTTGGTCATAGCTTTTCTTCCAAGGGGCAAGTATCTTTTAATTTCATTGCTGCAGTCACCATCTGCAGTGATTTTGGAGCCTAAGAAAATAAAGCTGTCACTGTTTCTTATTGTTTCCCCATCTATTTGCCATGAAGCGGTGGGACTGGATGCCATGATCTTAGTTTTTTGAATGTCGAGTTTTAAGCTTGCTTTTATACTCTCCTTTTTCACTTTTATCAAGAGACTCTTCAGTTCCTTTTCACTTTCTGCCATAAGGGTGGTATCATCTGCGTATCTGAGGTTATTGATATTTCTCTTGACAATCTTGATTCCAGCTTGCTCTTTGTCTAGGCTGGCATTTCGCATGATGTACTCTGCATATAAGTTAAATAAGCAGGGTGACAGTATACAGCCTTGATGTATGTACTCCTTTCCCGATTTGGAACCAGCTAAATAATCACACAAACACAAACACTGACACAAAGAATATCAGATCACAACTGGAGTTGAGACTGGGAAGAAGGACATGGGGCTAGGATGAGATCTGATTTTGACTTAGGGAGCTTTGGGAAGACTTCCTGGTGAAGTGATGTCTCACTTGGATGCTGAAGGAGGTGAAGTGAGTCAGGAAAGAGAAAAGGGGAGAGCCCTGTTGGCAGAGGGAGCAGCAAGTATAAGAATCTTGTCTGGAGGGAGCTGAGTGATGGTGAGGAGCTGAGAGGAGGCCAGTGTGGCTGTTGGAGAGACGGTGGGAGAGAGAGACAGAGCTGGGCGTGGAGCAGGTGGGGAGGATCAGTCCATGGAGAGTTTTACGGTCTATGGGGAGGAACTCGACTTTTAAAAATATTTAATAATTATAATAATTAGAGCCATGCCAAGCCAAACTTCCTCTTCTCACAGTAACAATTCCAGTTCCTTTCCTTTTCTACTCTGGGGACCTATATTAAATTTTGAAGCTGGGAATTTCAGACTGACTTTCTTTTCTTGGAGATATCTTCTTGAAAGATGATTGGCATAGAACCGAAAGCAGCAGCTAGAGAACACCTAAAGGTTTGCTCTGGGCATCTCAAGATGGGGTGTCTTAGAGTCAGACCCTGTTACCTGCTTGTCAGGAGAGAGAGATGTATGTCTTTGCTATGTATTATGTATGTGGGAGGCACTTAGTAAATACCTGCTGATGAATCAGAGGTGACATCCAGCTCTCAGGAACGCAAGACTGAATTTTATCTTTCGCAGCCATCTGAGTGATGTTCACAAAGAGTGCCTGGGGAGGTGGGATGGGTTCGGCCACATCTGCTTCGCTGTCCTGCATGTGTGCTTGGGCCACCTGATGCCAACTCCACGATGGCACATTTGTCTTCTTAAGTGTACGCCAACCCCTCTCCTTCTCCTGAGGGCCTCCAGACGGTGGCCATGGAAGACAGGGACGTGTGGCAAAAGCCCCGTTAACGTGGTCTGTAAAGGGAGGTGGTGGCTGCTGGGGACCGCTCAAATGAAGACAAATGCATTGTTAAGTTTTTATGGACCAAGGCTGCACTTTCATTAAGCGTAATTTACATAACATAACTGATGCTCAAGGCCAAACAGTCCTTGTGGCCTAATGACAGCCCCTGACAACCCATGGATGGCAAGGCCTCCTGCAGAACTCCTCAGGTCAGGAAGCCTCCTCCTTCCCCTGCTGGCTCAGCATGCTGGTAGCTCAGAGCTCTGTCTTTGACCTCTCAAGCTGCCTGCTGGTGACATCAAAGCTACACCTTCTCCTTTGCAGTGAACCAGTCCGGCTGCCCTGGGCAGAGCTCACTTGCCATTCCTTTCTGTTTCCCTGTAGGAGTGGTTTCCGGGGTGAACCCTCCTCTAGCCCTGGCTGGGGATTTTCTGGGGTTCAACTTGGCCTGGCAAGAGGTTCCTGGTTCAGGGTTAAGAAGTGGAGCAGGGAGAGTGGACTTTGATTAGAGCTGTCTGTGGTTCCCAACAGCACACTTGGGAGGGGAGGGTGTCTGGTGGCCTGTTGGGTGGTGGCTTTTGTCTGTACCCATCTTCATAACCTGTTTATACCACCAGAGACACTTTGAGGTCGGCTTCTCCACCTTGCACAGCAAAGGCAATTGTCGTTTCCTTTCGCTGCAGGGGTGGATGTTCAGTATCACATGATGGATTTTTGCTGGTAATCAGAATTTTGTGCCCATTGGTCTTCGGGACATACTTTTGTGTTGACATTTATGTGTCAGGCAGAGCCGAGGTGCGGAGTGAGAAAATGAAAGGGGGAGGGGGTGAGGGCACCATTATATTCAGTTTAATGATGACAATTTCCCTACATTTACAACTTCCAGAAGTAAGAGACAATAGATATGTGTCTTCTGCTTGCATGCACACTGAAGGAGATGACACAAGGAGATTCTGTTAGTGGGAATGGTGATATATGGCCTTAATGATTTCATTGCTTGCCAAATGAAAGAAAAATTCTCGCTGTGTGGAGAGCCCTGTCCTCATCAAGCTATTCATTGTGAGGCATTTGTTATGAAATTGCAAGGCCTAAGGAGGAATTCTGACCTTCCGTAAGCTGCTTTCAGGTTTTTATTTTTTTCTCAGCTACTTTGACAGTCTGGTTCATCTCAGTTTATAGGACATGAATGAGCATTTGTAGGTCTAATATTGATCAATATTATTGGATTAGAAGAGCTCTTAAGTTTGGGCAGGTGGGTATTGAATCAATGGAAACTTTCATAGTAGAGTTCAGTGAAAGCTCTCCTCCACTATTACACTGGTGGTTGGAAGGGCAGGTGACTCTGTGTGTGTGTGTGTGTGAATGTTAGTATGTGAATTGTGGGTAATTTGAGCAAACCCCAGTTACATATGAGAGATTAAAGCTGAGGTGGGATCCTTTGCTCCAGGTAGGATCTAAAAGGGTCATTTCCTCAGGGCTACTGGAAGCTGGGCAATATGAGTTGTAGACAAGGAGGGGGACAAGTCTTAGCGGGAGAGTAGCATCAGGTGATAGGTCCTGTGGTCCAGGCAAGGTGGATAGTCAGAAGCTGGTAGGACTTAGGGCTAGTTAGGCTGAGGTCATGGATATGTTTGTGGCTAAACCTAGAGCTAGGAGTGTTAGAAGCCTCTAGATTTCATCATAATGTGAACCTGACTACCTCTGTTTAAAAGACTGATGCAAGGCCTGGTTGTAATGGAATGATTGTAATGGCCACTTACTCTGTGTAGTCTGCTTTTTGCTAGTAGACTACCTAGATTTCCAAAGTAGTGTTAGGATACCTAGTGTTCCAAAGTCTGTGTTTCTACAGTAGAGCTTAAGAGCTGAAAGGGACTTTTAAGACCATGAAAGTCATGAGGTCAGATGGCCTGGAAAGGATAGCTGTCCTACTCAAGACTTCTTAGGGCATCACCAAACTTCCTCATCCAGCAATGTTGCCATCACATCTTGCTTCCATGTACTTGTTTGAAGCAGTCCTGCAGAAGCTGGGTTGTTGATATGCCTGGCAGGCCCCCTTCCCAAATGTGCCAGCCAAAGCTGGACCTTGCCATACAGCTTTGAACATAATGCTCTCAGGGCTTATTTTTACCTGCTGGTTGTGTGACTTTGGGTAAGCTACTTCACCTTCCTAGATTCTGGTATTTCATCAGCAATGTTAGAAGGTCTCTGTGGACCCTTTCAGCTTGAGTGTAGGATATTCTAAAACAACTGCTGAGTATGCAAGCAGGCCCAGTTGGAAGCTTTTGGTGCACCATCCATGTGATTAAAGGAAGCTTCAAAGAACCTATGGACATAGGAATTATGCTGATGCTTGCGTTCTTTACCCACTGGCAAGACCCTGTGGAAGAGTGTTCTAGGCTGTCCATGACTTGTTCTTTGACACTTCCAAAGTTGTCAGATTGTCTGATGAATATCTGATGTTTAATAAGTTTTGACTGAGTATGGAGAAGTGTTGTCCAGTTTTGTGTAAGACATACCATTTCTACACTTAAAGGAATGGACATTTGTAAGCACATGTACCTAGGACATATTTCTTCTAAAGAAACTCACCAAGTCTGTTGGAGCAGTGGCCAAATCTGTGTTATTCACCACTGTTTGCCAAGTGCTTGAACACTGTCAGGCACATAGAGGCTGTCAATAAATGTTTGTTGAATAGATGCAAGCATAAAAATAAGACATAGAAGATTGGTAGCTGGGCTTCCAAGGTTAACTGGAAGTAAGGAGAGAATATAGGCCTGGAAAAAGAAGAAAATAAGAAACTTGGTAGTAGTGTATTGAATTTTGTTTTCCTTCCACCTCGAAGCTGGAACTTACATCTCTTCTGCATATAAGAATGTAACAACCAGGGGACTATGTTTACTTGTTGATACTGGTCTGCAAATGGCTACCAGTCTGTGACAAGATAGTACAGAAGCAGAACAGAAGCAGTCAGAGACTTTCATAGTCATTTGACGCCCAGGTCTGTGATCACTGGACTTGTCTTGTTAAATTGTATGCAGACCAGTTTGGATGTCATCAGACTTTCATCAGAATCACGCACAGTGTACCCTGCACTCCAGTCATGCACAGTGGGACCGTGGACTGGCCCAGGACACACTAGGGAGATAAGGTCCTTCACCACATCTCTGAAAAGAAGCCAGGTGAATTACCTGGTTTTATAGCCCAGTAGTTGTAGTTATGTTAAAACATTAATGATGTTGTCATAAAAAGCTGTTTCTGACTTCCTACCATCACATACTCTCTGTGTTGTTGATTTGAGAAGGACTGAATGAGCCGCAGTCCCTCAGTCAACCAAGCATAGTTATAACCTGTGTGACAGTGTTTTTCTCTATTTAAAACTATCTGGCTTTGCATGGCTATTTAACTTGCTCCTTTGGCCTCAATATTATCCTGTAATCAAATGAGCTAATTAAGTTGTTTTTTGTCTGCTGATCAGAGTATGAAAGCTTGAAGGTGACTCTGACCATCCTCTGATTCAACTTACTCATTTTTCAGAGGCAACCAAGGCTCAGAGAGGTTAAATTATATGTCCTTGTAATACAGTTATTTAGAAAAAGAATTGGAACTAAAACTTTAAGATCCTTTACTCCTAGGTCATGGTGTATTTCTACTTTACCTTGAAGTTCAAAAAAATCCTTTGGGATTTTGCAGTATCCAAGGTATATTTCTGCTGTAGCAATTTATGTACCTCTATTTCATAAAGGACCTAGAATGAACAGATTTTGTTCACCAAATAATTACAGATGGTTTACATTTAAGAAAACTCAATGTTTGAAATTATGAGCAAGGGAAACAGCAGAGGTATTTATATGTAAATATTCACATCTATAATATGTACATATGTTACATTTGAATATTGTATTTATATATACATGAAATACTCATATTTATAAATATATAATGATAGCAAAATAATGTACTTATTTATGAAGTCCTATAACAATACTTGTTCTGAGTGGAAGGCTATTGACTACCATTCATCTAGTTCAGTCGCAAAATGAGGATAAAGCTTCACATAAAAGTATGTATTAATGAAAAAAATAGAATGCAATTTAGGATGTATTGATTCACATACACATTCAGAAATATATTTATTAGAGAAATGAGATGTCTTTTTACTTATGAATTAAAACAGGTTAGTGATCGAGAGTAGGAGAGTTCATTTCTTCCCAAATATCATCCTTAACTGAGCAGGTTTCAGTGTGGTTTAACTCTGGTGCTGGCAGACTATGACCCATAGACCGAATCCTGCAGCCGCCTGTTTTTATCAAGTTTTATTGGCACACAGCCATGTTCCTTCATTTACTCTCCTCTGTGGCTACTTCCATAACATAACTTCAGGTTTGAGTAGTTGGGACATATGCTTTATGGTCTGCAAAGTCTAAAATATTTACTCTCTGACCCTTTACTGGCCAAGCTCTGGTCTGGATGCGTATCTGTTCCATAACTCTGATTCTAATACAATCAGGCAAGTTGTCTTTATTTGGAATCACACCTAGCTGAGTTTTGATAAGGAAGGAAAGAAGTGAACTTTAATCCTCTTGTCCAGAAGCCTGTTTTAAAACCTTGTCACCCGCTGCCAGTTTTCAGTCTACATGTGACCTTTTGGTGATCCTGGGAGAATGAAATTAACCTCGTCAGGAACAAACATCCAGCCTTTTTATTTTTTCCACTTTCTTGGAAGAGTAATAAATATAGTCAATGACTCTGGATTCTATTACTATGTAAGAGCTCTTTAAAAACATCTAACCATCTGCTTAATGGCCAGTAATATGTTTCTAATGGTCACTCTCAATAAGACACTTTTAGTTCACTGCTGTGTAATAGTCATCCAGCAGCCGAGAGGCTCTGAAAGTAATAGGATCAAAGGCCAGTTTCCAGCTCTGTAGCAGCTGCCCGGAGATAGTTCTAAAGAGAAAAATAGAGGTCTTCTGTGAGTTATATGTGCAAACTCTATCCAATGCGTGTGTGTTCTGTCCATAAGTAGTTCTGACTAGTACAAACTTAGAACTTTGAAATTTTGGGCATTTACGCATCCAGGTCAATTGCACCATGAGGTTAGTTTAATTAATATCTGTCCTTTCATTTAGGATGACATACTCTGAATTATTGTCACTAAGAATCCTGCATCTCTGGTCTGGGCCCAGCAGCTGGTGACAGCTTGGCAAATTATGAGATTCCTAGCTTAAAACAGACTAAATTGCAGACAAAACAAGCCATTAGCTGAGTAAATACTGTATTTCTGGTTGGCTTCTATAAGAAGGAGATTAGCATGAATGTTTAGTGTTCATAATTATTAGTAGAAGGCAAATAGTAGGCTCAGGCTGGCTGGAGATTGTTTCATTATACCCAATTAACACCCACTTGATTATTCTTAATTACTTCTGCTTCATGACAGAAGAGTAAAGATGGCATACTTCAAATGTACAAATAACAACTGGGTCATCAATATACACATATTTGTATTGTCAGATCCTGCTCATTTTGAGGCAACTATTTAATATGTCAGAGGGATGGAAAATGGAATGTCCACTTGTCAAGCTCGTATGAGGGAAATTAGCAAGATGCAGAAAAATAGATATTAGGATAAAAATGTGTTTATCCACAATCTGGTTTAGAAATATTTTCTTATTTATTTATTTATTTATTTTCATTTATTTTTCTTAGTTGGAGGCTAATTACTTTACAATATTGTAGTGGTTTTTGTCATACATTGACAAGAATCAGCCATGGATTTACATGTATTCCCCATCCCGATCCCCCCTCCCACCTCCCTCTCTACCTGATCCTTCTGGGTCAAGACAGTATGGTACTGGCACAAAGACAGAAATATAGATCAATGGAACAGAATAGAAAGCCCAGAGACAAATCCACGAACCTATGGACACCTTATCTTCGACAAAGGAGGCAAGGATATACAATGGAAATATTTTCTTTGAATACACCTTATTGCCTGTTTGAGAATTCCTTTTCATTTGTCTGCTCTAACTGTGGCACAGAAACTTAGGCTGCAAGCAGACAGATCAGGCATTACAGAGAGAAGTATCTGAATGTAAACTTGCTAGGAATGAATGGGCCATATATATGTCAAATGGCAGGAAATGGAAATCCCCACTCCTAGGGGGTTTATGGAAGTTTGAGAAGATGACACAAAATCAGCCTCTGTCCAAGAAAGTTAATGACTAATTTGGTAAAGAATATGAAACACTAGCAAGTGATATAATCGCAGAAGCACATACAAGGGGAGAACTCAACGAGCTAGATTTTCTTAGTTTTAAACCTGAAGTGAAGACTACCGTTAGTAACAGTAGTAGTCACCTTTCATTTTCAGGCTTTTGGGAAAAAATGAATATATCCTTCCCCTTCAGTTATTTTCTTGGGTTGACAAGAGTTGCTGTTGTAGCATACATGGGGAGAATTCTTTGCTTTTCTGAGTAGAGAACACTGCTTTTACAGTGTTGAGTTGCCTCTCTTTCTTGCTTATGGTGTCCATGATCTTGGACTGGAAACATTTGGATTGTTATTTTTTTCCTGGATCAAATTTAGATATTCAGCCATTCTTAAGTAAAGAAGGAGAGAACTTGGCAAGCAGCAGAGAATGGTGAGGCCTGGTGATTGTTCCAGGGCATTCTTGGAACTGGCAACTTGCTTGAAGATCAGAGATGAATGCGCAGTGGCAGCAGGTTGGTACCAAACAAATCCCCTGTCAGCTCTGGAAGTCAATCCATAGTCAGTAGTGTGTACTTGTTCATACACAGCATCAAAACATGCACAGCATCGAAACAGACACATGGACAGGTGTGGAATGGACAGAGTCCTCTCCAGTTGGGGAGACAAGGCCTTCCTATTCCATGGTTATGTTTACTTAACTACTCAATTGCATGGTTAAAACTAAAGGCTGTAGAGGTTCAACAAAGAGGGCTTGGCAAAAAATTGTTAAGACCAATACTTGAAGACTGAGACCTAAAGGGCAAATCGTCTTTAGCTAGTTGGGGTATGTTCCAGTTGTTGGTGGTTCTAAGACTAGTTGGAGAAAAACCTGTTCCAGGTAAGCAGAAACATGACCCTTTTGCTTTGTGATGCAGGCTGTCCTGGACCATGCTCAGGTCCAGGGACCAGCGACTTTGGTACATCTGATAGAAAACATGGGGCTGAATCCCAGAATGAAAGGCCATCTCAAGGAGAAGGCCCCAAGAAGATAGAGTTAATGAAGATTCCCTGGAATCTATTTCCATTATGAGGGAAGAGACATTAAGCTATCTGTTAAAGTCAAAAATTCATAAGTATATTTAAAGATTTAAGGCTAAAATGGAATATCTTAGGCAGTCATTTGAAGTCTATATATATGTGGCAGCTGATATTTAAAAGGCACACAAAACATTTAAAAATGACCTCAAGAATAGTGTACCCTCCCCTGAATAATAAAAGGGTAATATCAGGGAATGGAGTGGTGTCAGAGTATAATCGATTCCAGCTTGACAAATGATGGTAGGGACCATCTTTGCTGGTGATATGAGAATCCAATGCCAGTGTCCCCCTGAGTGGACAGAAGGGGTTGGGCAGTTTGTGTGAGTCATGAAATAGTTAAAATCTTGGTAGTTTTGTATTCGTGTGTTTTGTGCGTGTGTCGTGTGTGTGTGTGTGTGTGTGTGTGTGTGTGTGTGTGTGTGCTGGTGGTGGTTATGGTGAAGGTGGTCTGCAGAATACTTCACAGGATGCAGCAAGATTGATACAGTGTACACAGGTAGTGTAATAGAGCATGACAGTGTGTAGCCTGTAACACGTGGCTGTGGGCATGCATCATTACCCCCTGCCCAATGGTTACCTGGGATCATTAGTGGTCTGGCTCAGCCATTGGTCATTGCCACAGTGGACCCTTCACCCACCTGAGTGAAGCAACTGTTGACCATCAGTGGGTAGTGGTCCCCCTCAGACATCGGTTGGCACCACAGTGGACCCCTCCCCCAAGTGAGCAAGCAACAGTCCATGAATGACTGTTAGAGGTCCATTCAGTCATTGGTCAGCCTTGCAGTGGGCCCCACCCAAGTGACCAACTGTCATTGTGTGACCGTTAGTGGGCCCGTTCACCTAACAGCCAGTGGAGTGGTGGTCATCAGGTGAGAATGAGATAAGAGTCACCCCGGCCTTCTCCCTGGGGCTCTCCTGCTCATCCAGCCTCGCTCCAGTGGATGAAGCAGTGGTGGCTTCAGTGGTGACCAGGCCTTGAAGCAGCAGGGAACCTCTCCCCATCTCTGTGTCTGTGGCCTAATGGCAGCAGCTGTCTGCCTGGGATGCAGTCTGCGGGACCTGGCCCCTGCATTTTGGGCAGCCTGAGGGACACTTGGGTCCTGAGCGCCTGGCTCCCCCAGAGATGACAGCTGAGCAGAGTCTGGGGACTGGGCCCCGAGGGAGCTGACAACTGAAAGCTGCCTCCTCTTAGCCAGGACCTGAACTCAGAGGGTGGAAGTTGTGCCTTGGGGCCCTGCCCATTCTTGTCAGAACAGAGAGTAACATTTGTTTCCTGGAGATTTACAGGAATATCGTTACCTGACCTTGACCTGACACCAAGAACAAAGGATCTCACGCCAAGGAGTTTGCAGCAACTAACCAACCATGCCCCTCCTTCACCTTTCCTAGAAAAAGGGCTTTGTTGAGAGCTTTTGGGGAGTTTGAGGTGATGCTATAGACTTCACTGTACATTACTGGATCATGTTTGGCTTTAGTTCTGTCTTTGGTTAACTAACCAGCCCGTCCTTCCATGTCTTTCTTTTTCTCTAACTTGGGGATATTTGGGCTTCTCAGGTGGTGCTAGTGGTAAAAAGCCTGCCTGCCAATGCAGGAGACATAAGAGACAGGGGTTTGACCCCTGGGTTGGGAATATCCTCAGGAGGAGGGCATGGCAACCCACTCCAGTATTCTTACCTGGAAAATCCCATGGACATAGGAGCCTGGTGGGCTACAGTCTATAGGGTTTCAATCAGCTGGACATAACAAAATTGACTGACTGTGTACACAACACACACACACACGCACACACTCATGCACCATCCAAGGCTTTTAGGATTATGAAAGAAGATAAGGCAAGTGAAAGTATTTTGAAATGATAAAGCTCTGCACCAGTGCTTGGCAATAGTAATTGCCCTTTATAATCACCTAAGGAGCTTGAAACAAAATGCTGGTGCCTAGACTCCACCCACTCCTGCTTTAAATGGTCTTGGGTGGGCCGGCCATTGGTACTTAAACTCTTTTGAATTCCGGTGGGCAGAAGGATAATCAAATGATGATTCTAATCTTAATTGTTACTGTTCTCTCAGCTTCTGTTCTGGAGCCTTGAGAAGGGCTGGTGTGGGTGGCAGGATGAAGGGTCAGTTCCACTGATTGCTCCTCTGTGGATGTGGACCAGTGTGTCCTGTTTCACCAGAAATGCCACTGCTGGGAACATTTTACTTGCGTGTTTGACCTATCATCCTTAAGTCTTGTGAGTGCTTGTTCATGTCCATGTACAGGTTGGACACTTGAAGGGCAAGGCCTGCTTTTCTCTTCCTGTCTGGTACAGCCAGCACCTCAACCAAGCAGGGAGGATGTGTGTGAAGCAAGATCATGGGACTGAGGAGCAGGAGATGTGGGTTAGATGTCAACACCTTCCCATTGGTCTTAGCTGTCTACATTTCCTGTATCATAGAATTTGTACTGTGGCAGTACTTTACTAACTAACCTTTTAAAGCAATAAGAGTATACAATCATGCTTGATTAATTTTGAGTGGTAGAATTATGTAATGAAAGAATACTGACTTTGATGTCAAGAGTTTACCTGAAATAGAGGCACAGCCTCTTAATGTAAGAGCAGTTAATATTTGGCATGTGCTGACTATATAAGTATTCATTTATACCTTCAACAAATTATTTCCTGCATGTCTGTATGTTATAGGTGTTCAGAAATAGCAGCGGCTGAAACAAACAAAAAAACTCAAGTGTCAAATGTGTTTTCAGGGAGCTGACATTGTCCTGTATGGTGTAGAGGGAGAGACAATAAACATGCATGTCTATGTCAGGAAGTAGTAAATAGAATGAAGACAAATAGAGCTTGAGGGGAGAGGTAGAGAATGAGGAAGTGTGGGATGTGATTCATAAATGGAGGTCTGAGATAGCCTCTCCGATGAATGGTGGTGCAGGGAGGAGGTGAAGGGATGAGTGATCTGGATGTTCGTAGAGGTAACAGCACTTGCTAAGACTGGAGGCAGGAGCTTGCTTGGCACCTGCCATTTGGCATGGAGGCCATGGGGAGAGGCAGGTAAATGAGAGGAACACCATAGCAGGTGAGGTCAGGAGCTGTTTCAGAGGCTAGGTCACAGAAGGCCTTATAGACTCTGGTCAGTTAGGTTTTTGGGTTTTATTCTGTATTAGAAGGGAAGCTATTGAAGGCTTTGAATATAATTTGACTTGAATTTAAGCCAAATTGTTCACTATGGTGGTGGTGTTTTAGGAAACCAGAGAATATAAAGTGGAACAAGGGTGATCAATAAGGATGCCGTCATGACAGTTCAGATAGGTGTGGATTAGAGTTAATTACTGTGAGGGTGGTGAGGCCTGGGTCACATCCTGGATATTTAGAAGGAAGGGTCTAAAGGATTTGCTGATTTGAAATGCCGTGTAAGAGGCAGAGAGTTACAATAGGAAGAACAGAAGTGCCATTTGTTGTCATGAGGGAGTGGACTTGAGCTAATCACTTGTTAGGTTTTGGACTTGTTAAATTTGAGATGCCTGTTAGCCATCCAAATGGAGGTGTCAAGAAGGTTACCGAATTGGGAGAAGTCAAGGCTGGGAATAGAACTTTGAGAGTTTCTGTCAGTCTGTAGGTGATACTTAAACTCACAGGGTGGATGAGATCACTTTATTCTGCACCAGACATATGGAAGGAATGAGCATGACAGTGGTGATCAATGGTTTTTTTGTGATCATTGTGGTATTACTAGAACTTAATCAGCTCTGTTCTTTGATTCTATATAGCGCAGTCACTCATCATCTTCTCTGTCTACTCTGAATCTGAGTGCATTTTCATGTCCATCAGTGGCAGCAAAGTGAAGAAAATGTTATTGACTGAACTCATGTGGGCTTCTGTCTGTTCAAGTTCCAGCGCACATCAGGGGAACTCTTCCTCCTTGCTGGCCCAGAAGAACTTGTCACCTTGAGCTGGCTTAGCCCAGAGAGCTGTGGTTTGGGGTGGGAGGGAGAGGGGTCGCTAATCTTGACCAACTCTCCAGGACTTCAGTGCAAAGCAGGATAGATAAGATATTCCAACTCATTACTTACAGGTGTTCTTTAAGGGAGTGCTTAGGAAGTTTTACTCAATTTAACTTAAGACATAAGTAATGCCATTCCCAATTCAGGGCAATGGCTTAGAACCTGACTCAATGTCCTTTTTACTAAGTAATTATCCAGATTTCCTTACTAAATGTTATTTTATGTATTATGTTTAATAGCCTCTTTCTTTTGGCTATGGAAGGATGGTAATAGCAGCTGATAATGGATCACATACTCATCTTATAGCGCTGCCTCTGGCACCTGTGGCCAGCGCAGAGGGAAGCTTCCAGTCAGGGCTCAGATCCATCCCATGGCCCTACTCACTGGTCCTTTGCTTTTCAGGGGTCTAAGGGATCACAGATAGCTTTGTAACTTTTAAATCATGGGTCATTGTTAAAGATTCAGGGAAGCCTAAGGAGCACGTCTGGCCAGACTTCTCATTGGCTTCATTTCAGAGGCCCCTCTGGAGAACTATGGCTGATGGAGAGGTAAAACCCTAGCTAGGAGGAACCAAGTGGCAGAAACCTTCAGATGATGGTTAAGACATCACAGATGCCTGACACAAATTAAGAACCACTGTCATTGTGCCCTCAAGGTAGCCAGTTCCTTTCAGGATCTTGATCGTTGATTCTCAGGAAAGGTTTGTTGGATTGTACTCAGATTGTCACAACTATGTTACTGATGTTGTTTGTATGGTGTTCTGTGAGACAGCTTGTACACTGACTTCTAAGTGATGACCTAGTTATGCAAACAGTCTTCCGATAACTACTGAGCACCTACTTTTTCCTGATTGTATCCCCAGATAGTTACTGTGGGCTCAGTGCGTGCTGGCCATCACTGAGACAATACCAGAATTGTGTCATTCATCTCCATCTTTCGTGAAATTATGTTCTCTGGAGAGTCAAGATGAAAACCCATATCAAAAATATATATGATGACCTAAGAATGGGGTACAACATTGGTCCAGGTGTTTATAAAATGCTAGACTTATTTCTTGCCCTCAGAGTTCCTGCTCTAGTTGGGAGGCAGGGTATGCCATATGAAATGTCAAATTGCAAAATAATGCTTAGTGTTCGTCGGAAAGTAGGAGACATGATAGAGCTTCCAGGCACCATAATGATGTGTGAACCTTTTGGCTACATATCAGAATAACCTGGGCAGCATTTAAAAATGAGGACATCTAGGCCCCAGTCCAGGCCCAGCAGGCATCTGTATGTTTAAAATTTTCCCTGATTTTGATTGTGTTGCATAATGCAGCATGAAAACCATTGTTCTGTAAGAACAGGTAGAATTTAGGTGCTGTTGGGAGCAGCCTGGAATGATAAAGATGCAGGCCTCAGGAGGAGTGCAGCAAGACTCCCTGGTACAGTGATTGTCGTCCCTTGCCCTGGATGGCTTGTTTGGAGGAAGAATCAAAATGCAGGGGGAAAGGAAAAGCTTTCAGAAGAGTTTAAAGTCCTGGAGAGGAGATTGGACTTTATCCTGAAAGCTACAGAAGAAGTCCTGTGGTCACCACCATACTTTATGTGATCTCATTTTCAGATAGTGAGTATTTGGACTTTTTATCACTAATGACATGCAACTTTTGAACCAATGAGAAACTTGAGGAAAGTGTTTTAAGCTGAATTGTCAGGTACTGCGGAGAAGGCAATGGCAGCGCACTCCAGTATTCTTGCCTGGGAAATCCCATGGATGGAGGAGCCTGGTAGGCTACAGTCCATGGGGTCACTAAGAGTCAGACACAACTGAATGACTTCACTTTCACTTTTCACTTTCATGCATTGGAGAAGGAAATGGCAGCCCACTCCAGTGTGCTTGCTTGGAGAATCCCAGGGACGGGGGAGCCTGGTGGGCTGCCATCTATGGCACAGAGTCAGACACGACTGAAGCGACTTAGCAGCAGCAACAGTCAGGTACTAGGAAGATTCAGGAAGAGTGTATCTGGAAGCAGAGATGAGCTAAGGACGCAAAATGTTTTCTAAAACACCATTATCAACGAAACTAAACACTGATTGAGCCCTCACTGAGTGTAAGGTGCTCTCTTGAGTCCTTTACATATATCATATTTTTTAATTTCCAAAAAATCTATGAAGTAGGTAGTCATAGTATGTCCATTTTACAGATGTGGAAACCAAGATACAGACAAGTACCTTGCTCACAGTGACAAAGCTAGCTAGCATCAGAGTCTGAATTTAAGCTAGACAGCTTGATTCCATGCTGTGATAGGCTCTTAAAACTCCTGGGACTTGAACAGTGGCAGTGGACATGGAAAAATGAGATATAATCTACGGAGTAAGCATCAAGAGTTTCGCGGTGTTGGAATAGCTCCAGCATGCCTAGGATAATCCCAGTGGAGAAGAGCACCTCGCACAAAGAAATAGAGAAGAATTTAGAATGGCACATGGGATGGCAGAGAGTTTTGCTGAAACAGTGGGTCTGTATTTAGAGTACGAGAGAAGAGAGAATAGGAAATCGCTATCACAGTAGCCCTGATTTCACTTTGCTACAACGTTCAGAGCCTGAGAAGTGAGTATTGTAAAATGGGTAGAGGACTGGTTTGTGAGTCAGACAGATGTGGTGTGAGCTTCACTCTTCTCATTAACAACTTTGTGAGCTTGGGCAGCTCACGTAACCACTGCATCTGTGGTCTCGTGTGTACATTAAAGATGATAAAAGCATCACTTTTGTTGGCATGTTGCAAAGATTGAGCTAATGGATACAAAGCACGTGTGAAGTACATAATGTGTTCCACCAATACCAACCATTATTACCATTACAATTCTCATTCTTATAGTAATTCATAGGCATTGGAATGAAATAATGATAGCACTATTTGGAATGAATACTTTGGCACTAATGGATACAAACATTAGTGCTGCTAGGAGGAACTGCTAGGATTCCAATTCTGGTTCCATCACCTGTTAGCTGTATGATTTGGGGTAATTTACTTTACCTATTTCTCAGTTTCTCTATCTGAAAATAGTATCTACTACCTTGTGGGTTTATGATGATTATTATGTAAGATAATATGTGTAACATACTTAGAATAGTGCCTAGTGCACTCAGCTGTTTATTGATGATTTATTTTCTTTTAATTGTGGCTTCTTCCTCTTCACTGTCTGTTGCCTCTGAAACCGTTAGACCTTCTTGTTATCCCTGGCATGTACTAGGGACTGGTGGCCCCATAGTGTGCTCCTGGCTGAATCCTATTTGCGTGTTGAGAATGTGCCCCCAATCATAGATTCTTCACTGCACAGAGTGACCATGACTTCTTTGATACTAAATGAAGGTGATGACTGCACACAGAGGACTGAGCCCATGGTTTTAGGAGTCAGGCTGGGCTGCAGGTTTCTGAAATCTCTGAACATTTATCCAGCCCTCTTCTCCCTTATTGGTACTGCACTGAGGCATGAACCCTGCTACCCAAGAAAAAAAGTGCTGACTCTGAAGGCATGCAGTGTGTGCATGCCTGCACACACATGTGTGTGTGTTTGTGTATGTCAGTGTGAATGAGAGAGAGAGAGAGAGAGAGAGAATATTTGTAGCCTAAAGGTAGTTCTTATGGTGCATTGCTTTGTTTCATTTTTGGGGGGGTTGTAAAGTTGAATGAAAGGCACTTAGTCCAAAACTTTAAAAAATTGCTACCGGGCAAAGTAATTTTGTGTCAGGCTTCTGTTCAGGGCAGATTTACACTGGTTATAAATCTCTGAAATTAAGGTCTTACTGTAGAAAAGCTGAAATGTATTCAACATTAGCAGACACCCAGGCTTGCTCTGTACCAGGGGCTGTTCTCCCCCCATGAGTAATAAGAATATCTAGCTATGTGTTTGGGGTAATAATGAGTTTAAATATGCCTCTTAGGATGGGTAATGTCTGTCCAATGAATAGCAAGATTCTCTACCAACAATTCTTTCCCTAGAACCAAAGGTTAAGTTGAAGAGTTTGATTTAATGACAAATTTAATTAGGCCTTTAACATTATAGGGTTCTTTCCTTTCGTTTTCTAATCAAGATCATGGTCTAGGGTCAACACCCTTGTAGAAGTAGGGGAACACATGCTTCTGTACACTGTTCTTCTGATGTCTGGAGAGGGTTGGAGTAAGACTAGGGGTGATTAGAAATCTCTGAGTTGACAAACAGCTGGAAAATGCTTCCTGGTCCTAAAGTATTTTTTCCTCACCTTCACCAAACCTGAGATTTATAATATCCTTGCTCTGTTAGGTACTTGAAGGGTCATCTGGTCAGTTCTTTCACTTTACAGCATAGCTTGAGAAACTGAGACTAAGGGATTGAGGAATTTATCAGTAGTTGCCTAGGTCATTTGGAGCATGATAATGGATCGTCTAAGGTCAGCCCGTCTCCTCCTTCTGGTCAAAATGATCTGTCTGTCAAGACTGACACTCAGGGAAAAGCAAAGCCTCTTTTTGGCTTATGGGGTGTGTGGACCAGTGTGCTAGAGCACTTCTTCCTACTGCTTTTCAAGGCAGATGCTCCCTGCTTGGTCTCGTCCATAGGGTACCAGTAAAGGCTCTCGGTTGCCAACAAAAGAAATTGCCTCTTGCTATCTTAATCCCCATTCCTTTCCCAGACAGACAGGCAAATAAGAAAATACCAAAAAAAAAAAAAAAAAAAAAGACATCCGTTACATACAAGGCTCTCAGAGTAGACTGTGGGCTGGAGGCCCTCATGAAGAGAAGAGACATCACAGCATGTTCAGAAGTTGCAAAAAGTACTGTGGCGTCAGAATCTGAGCCTTCAGTGCTTGACGCCACTCCAGCACAAATGACTGGTCATCACCCTGTGTCTTTGTCTCATGTTTTCATTATTCAGATCAGTCCAGGTAGGAGATGTTCAAGAACTGAGCTGAGGGGCCGGTTCATGCTTTGACTGCCAGGAAGGCAGGGAGAGGGGAGATAGAAACTAATTGGCTTCTGTTGAGACTTGGAGTGGCCACTTCCCACTCTTAAGGCCTCACACAGTAGGGAATTACACAAAACAAGGGGAAAAAAAAATGCATTTCAGGTTTTAGATAGTCTGAAACTCTTAATGTCCAAGATGAGAGGCTTCATATGTCCCTCTGAAGCCTAACCATGCTGTATAAGTCTGCCTCTATAGGAAAATATATTCCAAGTTACAGAATAATTCATTGATAACTTGGGGGAACAATTTACTTCTGGGCTTGGCCTGCTTGAATAGGGATGTGCTGGTCCACAGCCTTCACCTTGAAGTGCAGTACTTGGGGACAGTATATAGGAGATAAGATGTGAAAATACTTTTGGAAACTTTGACTTCAGGAATGCTTAATCGTTTATCTCTGCATCTTTCCACTTAGGAAATATTTATGATGACAAACTATATGCCTGGCAGTGTGCTGGGCATGTGTTACAGAGAGGTGGACAAGATGTTTGTGTTGCGCCCTCCTGCTGCTTGGGCTTAATTCAGGTTCGGATGCAGGGTGCTTTGACTTCACGCTTGTAGTAAACGTTTCAAATGCAAAGAATATATATATATATATTTATATTGTAGTAGATCAGTAATTCAGGAACGTCAACCCCTTCCAGCAAACATGTTCTTTCTCAGTAGAGATCCTTCTCCCAAAGTTGGTTCAGAATTTTTATAAAATATTTCTTATCAGTCATGGTGCCAGGGTAGGTGTAGCCATGAAGAAGTTTATAATCCAGTGGAGAAAGCAACTTTGAAATGAATCATTTCTGTGTTGAGTTCTGGGACAAGAGTATGCCCAGAATGTTATGTAAAAACAAAAACCTAAAATTGTTCAGATGAGCTAATGTTAGGAAAGTTTCCCTGTAGCTTATCTTACTCCTGGAGCTGCAGTTTAAACTCATCTTTTGTGTTTACCTGGGTGGCTTGTCCATGGACATGTTTTGAACATTTGTTACCTGCCAGACCAATACCGCACAATTGTTGTTACTGCACAATTGCTCTCATCTCACATGCTAGCAAAGTAGTGCTCAAAATTCTGTAAGCTAGGCTTCAATAGCACATGAACCGAGAACTTCAAGATGTTCAAGCTGGATAAAGAAAAGGCAGAGGAATCAGAGATCAAATTGCGGACATCCATTGGGTCATGGAAAAAGCAAGAGAATTCCAGAAAAAAAATCTACTTCTGCTTCAGTGACTATGCTAAAGCCTTTAACTGTGTGGTTCACAAAAAACTGTGGAAAATTCTTAAAGAGAAGAAATTCTTAGACCACCTTACCTGCCTCCTGAGAAATCTGTATGCAGGTCAAGAAGCAACAGTTAGAACTGGACGTGGAACAATGGACTGGTTCCAAATTGGGAAAGGAGTACATCAAAGCTGTGTATTGTCACCCTGCTTATTTAACTTCTATGCAGAGTACATCATGTGAAATGCCGGGCTAGACAAAGCACAAGCTGGAATCAAGATTGCTGGGAGAAATATCAATAACCTCAGATATGCAGATGACACCACCCTTATAGCAGAAAGAGAAGAGGAGCTAAAGAGCCTCTTGATGAAAGTGAAAGAGGAGAGTTAAAAAGCTGGCTTAAAACTCAACATCCTAAAAACTAAGATCATGGCATCTGGTCCCATCACTTCATGGTAAATAGATGGGGAAACAATGAAAACAGTGAGAGATTTTATTTTCTTGGGCTCCATAATCACTGTAGATAGGGACTACAGCCATGAAATTAAAAGATGCTTACTCCTTGAAAGAAAAGCTATGACCAAAGTAGATAGCATATTAAAAAGCAGAGAAGTTACTTTGTTGACCAAGTTCTGTCTAGTCAAAACTATGGTTTTTCCAGTAGTCATTTTTGGATGTGAGAGTTGGACTATAAAGAAAGTTGAGTGCTGAAGAATGCTTTTGAACTGTGGTGTTGGAGGAGACTCTTGACAGTCCCTTGGACTTCAAGAAGATCAAACCAGTCAATTCTAAAGGAAATCAGTCCTGAGTATTCATTGGAAGGGCTGATGCTGAAGCTGAAGCTCCAATACTTTGGCCACCTGATGCGAAGAACTGACTCTTTAGAAAAGACCCTGATGCTGGGAAAGATTGCAGGCGGGAGAAGAAAGGGATGATAGAGGATGAGATGGCTGGATGGCATCACCGACTCGATGGACCTGAATTTGAGCAAGCTCCGGGAGTTGGTGATGGACAGGGAAGCCTGGCGTGCTTCCGTCCATGGGGTAGCAAAGAGTCAGACACAGCTGAGCAACTGAACTGAACTGATACAGTGGAAACTAAAGGAAGCTAAAGAATAGATGGAATCCAATAATGGTATGAAATGGCTAGGTAATTATAAGTGTATTCCAGCGTGACAAAAATGGAACCAGTGGCAGAAAGAGATGAGGCTGCAGGGTTAGGGGAGCACTGTGTAAACCCACATTGGGCTCAGAAGATAAATGTTTCTTGACAGACCTCTCTCTATTAATTTGCATAAAGATTTGTATATGATCTTATTTACATTGGTGAGGCAGAACAGTAGTTCTTGGGCTTTGATGTGTGTGAGCCTTGGAGATTAGAGCTGGAGCCCTTCCTTTGAGAAAACAAATACTTTTGTGTTGATTTCAATGAGATATAAATCATACCCAGGAAGTTTACAGTTGAGTAAGAATGGTATAATTACTGATTGTATACCAGAAGAGGACGTATTTATGAAATGACTTGAAAAAGCTTGTAATCCCTTCCCGTATTTTGAATAACTAATTGCTATGTCATTGTGGCATATTTGCACCACAAGAGTTAAGTCTGTCAAACGTTTCCCTCCAAAAACCTTGTTTTAAGGGATTTCTAACTTGGTCGTAAAAATGTGCTCCAAGTTGGAGCTGACTTGGTGGCAGTCTGTGCTTGGAACAGTTGATTTGAATGGTGCCAGTCAGAGTTAAATTACAGGCTGGGAAAAAGGAAACAAATTTTTTGAAAAGGAGGTGTTTATGGTTCCCGGCTCCCCTAAGTACTTCTTGAGGATCAAAATAGCCTCTTTAAAATAAATTGCAGACCATTAGTACTCGATGGAGGAAACCCCTTTGAGACTGGGTTGGGGGAGGGTGAAAGCAAGGGGAGCCAGTTTAGGCCACTTTTCAGTAGTGTGAACACAGCGTACCCGTCTCGTGCACTGACCCCCTGGAGGGGTCTGTGCACACAGATGGCGCCTCCGGTACCCATGAAGGACGTTTCTGTCCAGCTGAGAGGACATCTCCACAGATCCATTCTAACTCTGAATCCTAATGGGCATTTGAGTGTTGTGGAACACGTTTCCCCCCGCCCTACCTCTGTGTTTTCTTTTTAAATAAGCAGAACACTGTTGCCTGTCTGTTTTATGCCCAAAGTGATCATAAAGGCCTCCTGCAAAAGACCTCAAGTTTGTCCTGTTTGCTGAATAAGAAAGTACCTCTTTGATAAGCATGTTTGTCCGGGAATCTCCACATATCTCATGCCTGACATTCAAGCCAGAAAGGTAGCGTTTGGCTAGGAATACTCATTTGATACCTTACCTAGAGCTTAGGTATCTTTCCTTTTGGTCAGCAGTGGAAAGTTCAAGATAATGAGAAAAAGAAAGAAAGGGAAGGAGAAGCAGAAAGTGGTGTGGGGGTGGTGGGGAGAGAGAGATGGTTTCTCCTTCTGTGTCAGTCACCTTGAACCCCACTGGTCTTGGGTACAGCCTCTGTTTTCTAGCCCCTGTCGTCAATGGAAGTGAGACAGATTTACAGTCTGTTTCATTCAGGTCAGATTTTCGTGTTTTGTTTTTTTTTATATTGTTTTCACTTATGGCTTAATGACACTTTTTTTTAAAATGGAGAAAGCTAATTGCATTGGTTTCTTCAAGAGGCATCACTTTAAACAATCCATCCTGATTGTGAAAACAAATACATGCCTGACTTATTTTATTTATTTTTCCCTCCAAACCTAAATTAGGATAAAGCCATTTTGGATAAAAAGACATGTGTGTTTCTTTGTCACATCTTTTATCATCACGACTGCTTTTCCAAATAATACAACTTGTGACAAATGTGAACATTAATTACAGTTAACAAAGAAATGTCATGTGAAGGCTTCATAGTGGGGCAGTGTGTGGGGAAGTGGAGAAGAAGGAAAAAAAATCAGACAATCAATGAGATTACGTCTTGTAACAAGCTTCAAGTCAAAGTGCAAAAGTCAGAAATCAAATACCATCAGTTATCAGATTATGTTAATGATTCTAATGAAAGCTTCTGGTATTTTGCTCAAGATGTGTTGCTATAATGGTAACTAATAGAACAAGGGATGCTGATTGCCGTGAATTAATTAGAACTGACTGCTGGAGTTTCCTTTTTATTTATTTATTTAAATATTGACAATCTGTTTAGAACCCGAGGTTTTTCATGTGGTCCTTTTCTTCCCTCCATAAGTCATTAGTTAGTTGCGAAGTGAGAAGGTAATTGCATTTTCTTATATAGCAGGTACCCCTCCCCAGACTTTTGGCCCAAAGCAACAGCAGACAAATTAAACTAAAGGATGGACATGAATATCCATGCACAGGTCCATCCCTAACATTTGTGAAGCTCAGGGTGAGAGTACAAATCAAGTCCCTTCCCTTCTCTTTCTACTCCTGATTTCATTCTCCTCCACGGGAGGCCTTGACACATATGCATATGGACACCCAGCTTTCCCACCCTAGTTGCATCCACCAGTGGCTGCTGTTTGGCTATTGCTTGGACTTAGGGGCACAGACCCTGGTGGGGTACCCTCCACTGTTGGGAGGTAGGACCCAGAGAAGAGGTCTTTGCAGGCCCTGGAAAGATGCTCAGGAATATTTGTAAAGGGAATTTGGAGATTTTATGCATCTGTCACATGGTTTATTAACTGGGTGATAGGCTGTAGATTAGAAAAGCCCTAGGCCATGGACTCCTTGGCTCATAGTGGTAGGGAGGGTCATAGCAGGCCTTCTAAAACGCTTGGTCTAGGTAAAGGGCTCTTGTTTATTGGATCTAAGAGCAGTATGCCCATGTATATTCCATGCTTTTGAGTGCCTGAGTGTGTACAGCTGGAGCACTCTCTCACTGGAGTCTCCTTTATCCTCTGTTGTTGTTGTTTCTTTCTTTATTCCTTCATTTGTTCAGCATCTGTTCGATACTTACTGTACCAAGCTCTGGAGACAAGAGAGAAAAATGAGATCTCCATTGTCAGTGATCTCATAACTTTACAAATTTATAGCTTGTAATAAGTACTAGACAGAGATCTGTTGAATATTCTTGGCCATCCAGGTCTTACTTGTATCCTGTTCTTTCTTTCTTTCTTTTTTTTTTTTAGCTTTCTTTTTTTTTTTTCCATTTATTTGTATTAGTTGGAGGCTAATTACTTTACATCATTGCAGTGGTTTTTGTCATACATTGAAATGAATTAGCCATGGATTTACATGTATTCCCCATCCTGGTCCCCCCTCCCACCTCCCTCTCCACCCGATCCCTCTGGGTCTTGCCAGTGCACCAGGCCCGAGCACTTGTCTCATGCATCCAACCTGGGCTGGTGATCTGTTTCACCCTAGATAATATACATGTTTCGACGCTGTTCTCTTGAAACATCCCACCCTCGCCTTCTCCCAGAGTCCACAAGTCTGTTCTATACATCTTACGCTGCTTTCTTCCCTATCCTAGCAGCAAATGATTATAGATTCTGTAGAGGAGAATTGAGAAGCAAATACCTTGAACTTAGGAGAGGTGGCTACCCCAGCTTCTCTCAGTGGCTCTTGGGCATGGTGTACTCTTGGCCTCCTTTGGCAACCCTCCTCCCCCAGTCCTTCAGAATTCCCACCATCTAGCCAGAGACACGGCCCCACTGAATCTAGAACAGAAGCAGATAAAAGGCCTAATCTGGCGGAGGGCATCCATCCCTCAGACAGCCTTCTGAGCTGTTCTGAAACAGCTGGACCCAAGGAGCTGTTCTCCCTGACGACCCCAGACAACCCCCTGCCTACTTGCCACAGGGCCCTTTTGTGGGGCTCCTGCCTGCAGAATGAATTACATCCAAATGAGTATATCTTGTTTGCATGTTAAAGTCACTCTCTGTATTTAAATCACTAAGGACATTTCCTAGATCTTTCACCATGGAGTGAAGGTGGTCATTATCTAATGGATATTGACAAGCTCGTGCTCTTAGAAAACTAATCATGACATCTGGGTAACTGAGCGCAGGTCAGTATCAGAGCTCTCACTCTGGGTGTTGGGAAGCCCATCAGACTGTGTTGAATTCCCTTTGCTGGCTAAATTGGTACATTAGGGTAAAAACGATTTCCACATTTGCATAGTTGATTTCATTACTATCGCCATTATTGATGCCCAGCTCCTCTGAAAGAAAGGAGCCATAAAAGCAAATAAAATCACTTTGCGATTCCATTATTGGATAAATTACCACATTACTGTCTGCGTTTCAGGGCTAAAGCCATTCCCCACATTTGCATAGTTTATTTCATTATCATTATTAATAACAACAACAATAATAATGATGATGACTAGGATCCTTGAATGAAAGGAACTAGAAAAATGCCACAGCCTGGAGCAGTCTTTATGGACTAGCCTGGATCACTAAGAGTCCCTTTATCTGCTGTGAAAACACAGCTACTTCCTGGAGTGAACCAAAAGCTTTTCACAGACCCCACGTGAAATTGAACTTGTGGGGCTGGTTTGCTGGTCTGAAGAAGTGGCTGCTTACTCATTGTGACTACTGAAGATTGAAGTTGGGAGTCCTTGCTTAGTGACTTGTGTCCCTTTAGGAATGGTGCTCAAAATGTGCAGAACCTCAGCCTTCTTATCAGGGGAATGGGCATTATGATGCTCGCTTTGCAGTGAAGAGCAAAGGAAATGGTGAATGTGAATGGAGTCTGTAGGGCGTGAAGCTGTCCACAGGTTTCAGAGACTTATACCCTTATATTGAACATTGAAGTGGCCGCTGTGGCTGGCATGCTCTCTAATGCTGTGTCATAGTGACAGGAGACATCCTAGCTGGTCCCTTTGGCTGGGAGAATGTTCTAAGTCCTTCCTTACCTCTAAACCAGTATCCTCTAAAACAAGTACGGAGAGAATACTAACTCATAGTTACCAATTGGATATTTACAGATAGCTCCTCTGGTCACAAACATTCCTGGGCTGATTGGGTGGCCTCAATAGTGCTTTTTCTTATACAGCAGTTTTCAATTATGTACATCTTTTTCTCCTTGGCTGTGGAACCAAGAAGTCCAAAGTCTTTTTTGTCTATTAACTCTGAGGTCCTATTGCGAAAGGAAGGTCCACTGGTGGCCGTCTCTGGTTCGCTGGAGAATTTTCCCTCTGGTTTTGTTTTTATTATTTTATTTTATTTCTGCTGCACCAGGGGCTCCAAAAAAATGAATGTGTCAGTAAAGGATTTGACAGTATGTTACGACAGTCATCAATCCACCAAGCCCTGTAGCCATAAATAAGCTTCATACGCTGCCACACTAAAGAGGACAGTTTTTCTTCTCCAGGACATTGAAAATGTCACAGCGAGGGAATTGTTTGTCCCTGTCTCCACGGCAACGCCACCAGCACTTATCATTAACTTTCACACCAAGATTTTAATCAGCGCTCTTTGCGGCCTGAGACCAAGTCAACATCAGCCCAAATTTTCAAAGCCGTTATTCTAATTATGACGAGAAAGCTATAGATTGATGAGCTGAGTTTTCTGCAAGGACTGGTGGCAGTTAATTCTCATGACCTGCGTGGCTCGGGGAGTCTTTCTTAGAGATGGAGTCTTGAAAGTTCGATTATTAGTGACAGCTTGTAAGTGAGAGGAGCCTTATCTCTCCAGAGAGTGTTGATAACTTGAGACAAGGTTTAACTAGGAAGTAGTGAGACAGTGGAAGGAGGGGAGAGCGGGGGAGAAAAGGAAAAAGAAAGTGCACACTCTATCTGCAGCCTGCACCCAGAGTAATGAGAAAATACGGACAGGCACAATTTCACAAGTTGTAAATTCTGGTAGCCTTCAGTTGTAAATTCTGGTAGAGGCTGTTTTACTCGGCTATCTGATAATGTGTGAAAATATTTGTCCCTTTGCTTCATAGGCACGGGCAGGCACTGTGTTCCAGAAAATGCATTCAAATTCCCAGCTCTCACTGCCTCATATTGCTTTTTAGTTTCCTTTGGTAGTGGACCTCTGGAAACAAAAATGGGATTTTGCAATTGAAATGAAGCAGTAATTAATTTTTTTAAAAGACTTCTTTCCATTTCTCTTAACTGACTCTCACCCCAGCTTTTGATAGTATCAAATTTCTAGGGCCTTCAGGTTTGTGATGAAAGGGTAGTTAGAGTAGCCCTTAAAAACTCTCTTCCTTTCTATTTCTGTTGTCTTTCGTGTTCTCTGCCCTCATTCATTTGGTGGATGTATGTACCCACTTTCTTGGCCTTGCGTAGATGATACCTGGGCTATTGACTCCACGCCTTCTTCGAGTTTGCCTTTGTGAAGTGGTGTCTATTTCCTCTCCAGACTTAAGACATTCAGCTGAGCCATCAGTCTGCTCAGGACAGGACTGGGAGAGATGGTCACTGTGTTTGTCATTGAGGTTCCACTAGCCAAAGGTGTTTTTTTTTTTTTTTTTTTTTATCTCCTCATACATTCTCCATCCTTTACCCAAAGGAGAGTGCTGGAAGACAGCATAGTGAGGTCAGAAGAGCCTCATCTGAGATTCTGAATCTCACTTTTAATCCCAGAAGGAGCCTCTCTTTCAAATGGTGATGGTAATATTTGTCTAGTCTACCTCACATATCAAAGGAGAAAATAGGAAGTAAAGTGCTGATACTTAATGTAATCGTTGCATTAAATGTATGTATACCTGAGTGTTATCAGCTGTCTGCTTTTGGGGTTTGTCTTCTCTATAGCTAGAGAATGGTGCCATACATAATGATAGCCATACATAATTCCCCAAATTATCAATATTTTCACATGTTTAAAGTGCTCACAGTTATCTCCATTATCTTTGTTAACCCCCCTAAGAACACTGAGGCACAGAGAGGTAAAGCGTTTTCTTCTGGTCACACAGTCAATTAGAGGCTAACCCTGGCATGCAACTGTCATCTTCAGGTTCCCAGCATGCAGCTCCTTAGACCACACTGCTTACCATATTAATAGGCTGGGATTAACGAAAAAAGCAAACCCAATTAGTTTCTGTTGCAGCCCTTTTACAATCCTGTCTTGTTTCCCCGTGTGTTTATATGTATGTTTTAATAGCATTCCCTGCCTTTTATGCTGAGGTTGCTCGAGGTATGTTTATAATGGTGGCATAATTATAATAATAAAATACAAATCCATCCACAGAGCGAGCTCATTACCGACTGGCCAGGTAAAACAAATAGGCTTGGCGCTGACGCCAGAGTGAGGCAGTTTATTTCCAAGGTGGTGCTGCTTTGAAACACAAGATGCTTTGCACTTTCAGCAAAGAGGCCCTGTGTTCTGAACATAGCTGGAGTTTGGGGTTCAAGGTCAAGCCAGTAATTGAGATGTCCGGCCGAGTTGCTTTAATATGGTCTGGCCCTTTTAATCTCTCTTTTTCCAGGGGACAGATGAGAAGCAGAAGGGGAAATCATTCCTCCTCGTTCTGTGTAGCTATTAGATCTTTCCTCGAATATCCAAGTAGGTCCTTTGGCATTCAAACTTCTGGACATAGAGTTTCTAATGTATACAAAAGGGAAAGTTATTGTTATAAACGGAGCCATGGCAGAGAGAGAGTGTGTGTTTTTTAAAATGCCTGTCTGTCCTTGTTAATTAGAAGTGCACATATTGGGAAATTAACTATGAAATACTAAAAATGATAAATTATTCCTTATTTGAAAGTATAAATTAAAGGTTTAGTGTATATAAAATTTGTCATGTTTAATTGCAAGTTCAATTAAAATTCAGGGTAATGATGATTTATACAGGTTTCTGTGTAATTTGATATTCATTAGCTTAGCCAGACACATGCTGATATTAGCTCGTTAATTATGTTTCCTTTTGTTGAAGGCAGCCTTGTGAAAGCAATCTGCTCAAAGTTTTCTAAACTCATTCTGCTAAATGAATATTTGGCAGCTGTTCATGTTATTGAGATGGTCACTGTGGCTTCATTTCACTCATAGGCAGCATCAATCATACCTTCTCTGTGACAAACAAGGGTTTCTCATTACAAACCCATTTATGAAGGTTATGGCTGACATTAGAGAGTGATTGCCTGGTACTCTGCTGTTACTTTTCAGTATCGTTGGAGTGGAGCTGCCTTTAATATCGTGCCTCCCACATGGTCAGAATGTTTAAAACCCGTGAAGAGGGAGGGCAGAATCACCACCGTGGTGGCCTCAGTTCTGTTTCTGACACCACTGGCTCAGACTTGGGAATCAGAGCCTGGGTCTCAGGAGAAGGATCCAAACCTCTGCTTAGGCTTCCAAGGTGCTCTGTATCCAGCTAATAGGTGTGCTTGTTGAGATCCATAGAGGTTCAGAGGTTCTCTTGTTAGAAACACATTGACCCCGAGCAGTGGAGTTGGGCATGACTCTTGGAGAGGTAAAGGTGGAAGCACTGGGCTGACTGAAAGGTGAAGGGTTCCAGAAAGAAGCAAGCATATCAACCATTATGGTAATGAGATGGAGGAATCACCAGTTAGCTGGAAAATGTTGTGTAACAGACCTGTGCCCTGTGTCTTTGGATGATTTTAAATATTTTATGCACTTTTCAGAACTGTTATCACATGATCCGCATACTTGGGACACTTTGGAAAGGCAAGTCTTGTCTTTTAGGTAACAGCTTTCTTCCCCACCCAGCTATAAAGCAGGTATTATATTTTCCTTTTGACAAGTGAAGGGAACTGAGGCATAGGGAACATGATTGACTTGTCCATCGTCACTTATGTGGATACAGAAAATGGCCAGACCTGGGGCTCTTGGCTTTCCTGCACATCACAGTGTTACATTGAGGCCTCTCACAATAAGGTGCTTATTTCCAATTGTGTTTTCTCTCCACCAGGATCCTCTTGTAGGGAGGAGCCAAACACTTGGTAAAGGGTAGGGATGTTGTTGACTCTAGGTTGACCCGTATTTTAGTTTCAGGCCATTTGCATGCCCATAGGTAGGGAGTCTGGTTTATGATGGGAAACTGCAATGGAAATCCCTTAGGTGAGATTGTAATTTTGTGTCTCTGTAGCTGTATTTATACCTTTGTGCATTTTTAAATTGGAAACTTTTAATGACTCTTATTTATTTATTTATTTTTCTTTAAGAGCCATGTCTTATGCACTGAGTCTTGCTTTCAGGCGTCTCTTTCTCTTGAAGTCATTGTGGAACAAAGGGTTGACGAGCTGTCCACCAATGCTGTCCTCTTCCTGTGAAGGGACCGCATGCCCTCTTGCTCTGAGTAGAGCCCGGTGAGCATCGGCTCAACATGCTCTCTGGGCCCACCTGCCAGTGAGAGGACAGGACTCTGAGGCCGGAGGGTTGGTGCAGTCACAAATGGACAGAGCCTAGGTCCTCGAGTCACTGTGTGGAAGGCCGCCTGTTAGACACGTATCAGACTGGATTTTTTGTAAGAAAGAAGTAAACATCTGTTCTGTTAGGGTCCCAAACTCCGTGGTTTATCTATCACAGAAGCTCACCGTACATGTGTGTTAGTTGCTCAGTAGTATCTGACTCTTTGCGACACGTTGGGTTGTGACCCACCAGGTTCCTCTGTCCATGGACTTCTCCAGGCAAGAATACTAGAGCATGTAGCCATTCCCTTCTCCAGGGAATCTTGCTGATCCAGGGATTGAACCCAGGTCTCCTGCATTGCAAGCAGATTCTTTACCATCTGAGTCATACCTGTTACTTTCTTTATTCATCCTACAGATATCTGTTAAAAACTTTAGGCTAAATCTTAGGCTAAATGTTGGGGGCCTAAAAGTGAAAAAAAAATGTTACTATTCCTGCCCCCGGGACCTCAACAATAAAGTAAAGGAGTTATGCAAGTTATGCAAATATTTCACCCTAGTGTAGCAAGTGCTGTCAAATGGGTTTAAGAGAAGCACACCCTAAGAGGGAATTTTTTTTTTTTTTTCTGAAATGTCTCATGAAGTAGAAGATTTTAAACTTTAGTATTACAAGAATTTTTTTTTCTAGATTAGATCATATGTAGAAATCTCCAATTCATAAAATAGAAATAAATTGAAGAGGCTTTGGTAGAAAATGGGGCCTGTAGCTCACAGAACCTCCCTTTGCACCCCCTTGGCCTCCTCTGGGAGGTGTCCCTGCAGGTGTGGAAGCCTGGGGCTATGGAATGCCATCTGAAAACCTGCAGAGAGAAATACCAGCCCATGGTACAGTGTCCTTTCAATGATTTTTTGTTGCTGTTGCATTTCTATAGGTTAGGGTCCACAGTGGCTCTTTTTATAGAACGCTTGTCTGTAGTCAGTGGAAGTTTGCTTGTTGTTGGATGGATAGTGTTATTCCTGAGCTTTTTTTTTGACAATTGCTAGCTACTTGACCTTGGACAAATCCTCTAACCTCTTCTAACCTGCTTAGTTTCTTTATATGTGAAACAGGTATAATAATGGAGTCTATCCTGTAGAAGTTTTGGAGAATTGAGCAAGTTAACATACACAAAGTTAATAATATGTACATTTACCAAGCTGTCATGTGGTGAATGTTCAACAGTATTGGCTATCCCCACGCCAAGTATTAAAAACACATTATATTTGTGAGTACTTCAAAATTTTGACCAAATAAACAAAAGGATACAAGAAACTAGCTCAACATTTGGGGAATGATATTTTAGTAATAAGATGCTGTAACCTGTGACAGCTAATTTGTGATTTCCTTTTGATTCTATGCATCAAATTCATCTGATGGTTTTCTGGAACTTGGAGAGATTGCAGTTTTTCCTCACTGTATAATATAAGGAAGTGCATCATAGGAGAAACTCAGTTTTGTTTTGTTTTTTTCTCTGTTATTTCACTTCAGCCCCCAGGCCCTTATGGCTCTAGACTATGTAACTTGGAACTTTTTATTTTTAAATTTTACCACCTATGTCTTTATTAATACATTTTGTCAGTGTGGAAAGCCCTCTGGTGGTCAAAGTAATTCCTCTGTGGCTCTTAGAGACAAGTGGAATAAAATAATTTTCATGTTAAAGATCTGTGTTCAAATTCTATTTTTCTCTTTTGCTGACTTCTTTGTCTAATTAAATCATAAAGTAATTTTCCATGGGAACAATTTCATTCGAAAGGTGTCTGGGGACCAAATAGCCGTAGGCCAGTTTCCCTGGTCCAGATGAAAATGTGTTAGTGAGGATGTTAACATTTTGGATGGTTTATGTGCTATCACCCTGGGAATGGAAGTTAGTATCGTACACTGTAACATGAGGATCCTGAGACCTTTATATTGTGTTAAAGCTGCAAGGAGAAACTTGGAGGTTGTCCATTTTCTAGAAAGGGAAACTGAGGCCCAGGAAGACGTGATTGGCTTAAGATGTTGTCATCAAGGAGAAGAGCTGTGAGCAGAAGCCAGGTTTCCTGAGTGCTGTTTCCTGTGATCTTCCAGCCACAGTGCTTGCAAGGTGTCATAGCTGCATCAAGCCTATAAACCCCTGGTCTCCTGACAGGTCTCAAGGTGGCCAGGTCTCATCAAACCAAGCCAGACGAAGTACAACTCATACACTGTCTATGGGTTACTCTGTCTCTTGCTTGGACTAAGACAGCATGCAGGATTTTCTTTTTCTAGTTTAGTGTTGAAACTTGGTTGGTTGTGTCAGCTGGAATGATCTGGCATGAACAATCACCCTCAGCATATCCTTGCCATTAAACAGCATTTCTTGGAAAGGATGTACATTAATCTTGACTGTGTGCTGGCCACTGCAACTCATCATAAAGATGAATGACTGATGGGTGACCTATGTCTGGTGTCCTAGGAGGGTGGATACCTTGGAGATGCAGAAACATCTGTTCTGCTCTGAAATTGGCAAGACAAGCTGGCTTGTCCCTCCCTTGCCTGATGCTATTGCCTGAGCTTACATTATTTTTCTTTAAGGCTTTGGCTATGTCTGATGTTGGCTGGGCCTGAGGCCATTTCTTTCTGCACCCATTGTGACATGGTATGAGCGCAAGGAAGCTGGAGGGGTGGGATGGGGGTTCCTTCTGGAGGGGTGGGATGGAGGATGCTCTCCATCCCAGTTCCTGGGTACTAGCCAGTACCACCTGGGAGGTTTCCATGGTGGACTTCCCTGGTGGCTCAGATGGTAAAGCGTCTGCCTACAATGCAGGAGACCCAGGTTCAATCCCTGGGTTGGGAAGATCTCCTGAAGAAGGAAATGGCAACCCACTCCAGTATTCTTACCTGGAAAATCCCATGGACGGAGGAGCCTGATAGGCTACAGTCCATGGGGTCACAAAGGGTCGGATGTGACTGAGTAACTTCACTTTCACTTTCTTTCACCTGGAGACTGAGGTGCCAGAGGCTGTGTGAAAGCTGCAAATTCGGGGAATTGCCCGGAATTCTGTTGTGTTCCTGGATTGTTTTTCTGGATATAGATGCATTTTCTTGAGAAGCTATTTAATTCCTTACACCGTCATTACTGTCCTCGTGGTAAAAACTCATAGGAACAGGGTTGGTGTGTAATGCTTAAATGAATTAGATAGCATTTGTGAAATAGTAGCCAATAAAATGGGAATTCAGTTTATTTAGCATTGTCTTATTTGGGGGCAGGACTCTGAGCTAAATCACTCACTGTTCCTCAACCAGCACACATAATTTGAGTCCCTATACTGAAGCTAGGCCCTGAGAAAATCACATGTGGCCCCTGCCTTCAAGGAACTTGAACATGATTTCCTTTGCATGAGAGAGTCTTGCATGCCTGCTGCATGCACAGGATCCTGCTGGGTGACTGAGGCTGTAGAAGTCCATGCTGTCTGTAGCAGATGCTGTCGGTCTCCCGTGTCCCCTAAAGTCTTAGAGTTTCCATGCACACCACCCAGTGACCAGCCACAAGCACCTGCAACTGTTTGTCTAAGAGCTACTCTGGTCACTGGAGTGCCACTGCCTGTGGGAGGGTAGGCAGGACTTGCCAGAGAATGAATGTCCCTCAGTAGCAGCCTCACCTGCACCAGTGATTGACAGGAGTCGGGAGATAGACTCCCTGTCTTCCTCAACTGGGAAAACTCTGTGGCACATTCTTTTCTGTCTCAGAATGTCCCTGGCTGCAGTGAGCTCCAGCTCGCCAGCATGGTAACTTGCTCGATAAAGCACCATGCACCAGTATTCACTTCTTTCCCTTCCCAGTCTCACTTCCCTCTTCCCCCACTCCTGGGGTCACCTCCCCTCAAATATTGTGACTTGAATCTTTGTCTCAGCGTTTGCTTCTGGGAGCACTTGGACTCAAGAGTCTTGCATGGTCTACAAATTCCTTTGGTAGAAGTCATATTCTGATGAACCTGGCAGAAGATATGCACAGTGCTGGGGTAGAGTAGGAGGGATACATGGTTCAACAGAAACATTTGGGAAGATACTTGGAAAAGGTTACATCTGAACTAGGCTTTTAAGGATTTTTAGGATTTTTGTTAGGGAGCTCTGATAAAGGGAAGGCATCCCAGGCTGAGAAAGCAGCTTTCTCAGAGGCCTGGGGGTGTGAGGGATATGAGGTGTACTCCGTGAGCATCTGGTATGGCTGTGGTTCAGAGACCATTGGGTAGGATGAGGAATATAAGGAGAGATACTTGGGGATCTGATTATGGGTTTGAATGTGAGGCTGACACACACAGAAGGCAGTGGTGAGGCTTCCAGTCATCTTAGCAGTGAGGGGGTAATATTGTCTTTAGGGATGAAGGAGCAGGAATCATAATACATGAGAAATAAAAACTTTGGAAATGTGAGACTATGGTGTGACCTCTAGTTGCTGGGGATTTCAAACTGAGGGAGAGAAAGTGTCACTAATCAGAGTAACCAGGGAAATACCAGGGAAGGGGTAGAAGCCAAGTTGAGTCTATTCATACACGGAATAAAGGGAAGTTAGAAGCAGGGTATTCCAGATAGCACATGCAAAGTCCTGGGGGCAGGAATGATCTGGAATCGGGGGCTCCTCTTGACTTTTATGGGTTCCAGGCTCTTTGGCCCACTTTGTAGGCCCCTTCCTGCATAGTGTAATCAAAATAAATGATGTAAAGACAGATCTACTAATATTATACATTAAAACCTTTTATTTGGGCCTAAAGTTAATTTTTTTCCCTTCTGCTCCTAAAAGAAATGTAAGCATGTTCTGTAGTCACCGAAAGCCTCATGGACTGTCGGCAGTGTGCTCCCTATGCCTGATGGAAAAGTCCGCCCTGCCTGACTTCAGGGCAGCCTGTTGATTCTGTTTCCCTGAGGCTGAGCTAAGCTGTCTCCCCTCTTCCCATACTGCTGTGGGGTACCTCGGAGTTCGTCATCCAAGCCCCAAAAGTCCCGAAGGCACAGTTCAGGACCGCCTATCTGGGTGCCCCAGCAGCTCATGTCACAAAGTCCCCAGGGAAGAGTAGGGGGATGGGGAGGAGTCACGGAGCCCAAAGAGTTATGTCTGAGCTTTTGTCGGTTTAGGTCAGTAGGCAAGCTTGGATTTGTGGTCTTCCCTCTCAAATACCTTATGAACTTATCCTTCAGAGCGCTTGTCCCTCCGTGCACATGTGGACGCTCTGCCTTTGGCTGCATTGCCCCTACTTGTGCACTTCCATGGTCAGTGGTGCCGGGGAAGCTCTTTCCTGCCTTCCTGTGTTTCTTCAGAAATGATGACAGAAAAGGGAAGGTTTGTAAGTGAAGTAATATCATCTGAAAAAAGGTGTCTGCAAAAAGCAACCTCAGTGAGAAGACTGCCCGATGTTTTTTTCTTCCTCCTTTTCAAAAAATAGTCAAAACACAGGCAACACATACTTGTAAAAGGATCAAAAAAAGAGAGAAAATTGCAGCTGGCGGTTATTTTCTCCACTGTTATTTGGTTGCTCCTTAGCTTCCAGCTGTTGAAATGGCGCATTTATAATCATGGGTGTTTCACTTCTCCTGGCAGTGTGTTGTGTTTTACTCCAAGTTTAAAAATGAACTTATGACTTCATTAATCCCATGTGCTGGGAAAAGAGAGGTGAAACCTTTTCTGTCATAAGATTTGCTTCCTAAGGATGTACATCTACTGCAATGTAAATGCATAAAATTAGGATTTTGGTGAGCAGGGACATACTTTAACAGATATTTTTAGTTCTCTCTCCAAAGTTGATAAGCATAGTTCGATGCGAATGTTTTCTCCAAATATCTGAGCCCCATTTTCTGGTGAGATAGAAGATCTGTTATATTAGTACCCCCCCTCAGTTATCTGTGGGGGATACGTTCCTAGACGGACAGAGGTTGCCTAAACCATGATTATACTGAACCCTATATATGCTATGTTTCTTCTGATACATACACACCTATGGTAAATTTTAATTTATAAACTAGATAGAGTAAGAATATTAAATTGCCAGTATCACTAGTCTTGTGCTTGGGGACCATTATTAAGTAAGATAAGGATTACTCAAAAAAACAGGTGCTGTGATACTGTGACAGATGATCTGAAAACTAAGAGAGGTACTAAGTAACTGTAGCTACTAGTTACCTGTAACTAATAACTGCAGTTACCTGTCAATAAGTGACAGGTAGGAAGGACTCACCTTCCAGCAGGAAAGAGGTGAGATTTCATCATGCTACTCAGAATTTGATGCAACTAAAAACTTCAGAATTGTTTATTTCTGAACTTTTAGAGGTTTTTGGACCATGGTTGACCTCAGGTAACTGAAGTGGCATAAAGCAAAACCACAGATGAGGGGGAACTATCTCTAGTTTCTTTGTATGGATCCAAAATTATGAGTGATGTATCTTTGTCAAGATGTCAGCTAAAGTACAGATTTCATAGTTAGCTAACATCTCTTGTGTCCTTCTTTACAATTGCTCTTTCTTTGTAAACTGGATTGACTTAAGATTATTTGGTGTCTGAGTTACAAACAACTTTATCAGTGGACAAAAACTCTGTTAAGTAATTATTTTAAATGAGGATGAGATGGTTTGGTGGCATCATTGACTCAATGGACATGAGTTTGAGCAAACTCTGGGAGACAGTGAAAGACAGGGAAGCCTGGTATGCTGCAGTTCATGGTGTCGCAAAGAGTTGGACACGACTGAGCAACAAGTGAAGAACAATAAGTCATTCAAATGTATCAGTAAACAGGTGTTATTTTGGAAACACAGGGCAACAGAACCTCTAGTGGCTATGGCCCCATGAAGAGGTCAAAGGCTATATGGTGAAATTTAATGGCAAAAGAAAAAAATACCCCTCTCCACCAATAAATACATATTAGACCATTAAAAAAAATGTTTGTTTTTTTTTTCATCTCGCTGGATTAAGTTAGTATGTCATCCTGGCTACAACTAACATAGCTTTTTGTTATAAAGCCAGAGAAATTTAAGGCTGACATGGACCTTAGCAATTCTTATGTGTCACTTTTTTTTAACAGTTGAGAGAACTTGAGGTTCAGAGATTAAGTGACTTGCCCAAGAACACAGCTTGCAGCATCAGCTCATCATGACTCTGTGTTTGCATTTCCAAGTTTGGTGTCCTTTTTAGAGTCAATTACCCTGTCTGACCTGAATTCAGGTGGCAGAGCCTGAGGAGATGAGTGGATCATGGAGGTGAGTAGTGATGATCTCTTCAAGAGGTTATCTATCCCTGTGGTCCTGCAGGGAATAAGAGAAGAATGCAGATAGCTAGGATACCAGGCCATCAAGTAGGTGTCGTGGAGGTGGCCACACTCACTATGGACATAGTGAGGGAGACATTCCACCTGGTGATGGTAACAGAAAAGGCTTCTTGGAGGATGCAGTATTTGAAATAGGTCTGGAAGTAGGTAGAGTTTTTATAGGCACTGGAGTGGACCTTATTGGTGCCATTGGTGTTAATCCTGTCCAGGGGCACACAGATCTGTAGAGGAACTGGAGGGGCTTGGCGGCTCTCATAGTCCTTTTTCTCCTGCATCTTAGCATTCAGCTCTGGGGGAATGGATGCAGGGAGCTCCAGGCCTTGGGCATGCATGTGTGTGTATGCGTGTGTCTTCACCACCTCTGCCCACAGTTGTTCCTGTGAGATGCTCATTCTGCAAGCACAAAGCGCCAAGGTTAGGCTGTGGATGCGGGGGGGGGATTTCGGGCACTGGCAGCAGAGGTTGTCCCGCCCGTGTGGCTCTTGCTGGCGAGGCCAGCCCTGGGGCTCTGGGCCAGCAAGGCTGAGGCGGCAGAGGTGGAGACGGCCCCCTCCTGGAAGCGGGCGTTGCCTCCCCATGCCTCGTCTCCAGGAGGTCGCCATCTCCAAAGATGCTGTCTCGTGTCCTGTGGATGGAATCAGAGCTGCCTTAAAAGAAAGAGAAAGTTGCTCAGTTGTGTCTGACTCTTTGTGACCCCATGGATCAGTCCATGGAATTCTTCAGGCCAGAATACCGGATTGGGTAGCCGTTCTCTTCTCCAAGGGATCTTCCCAACCCAGGGATTGAACCCAGGTCTCCTTAAGGAAGACTGAAAATGACTTAAAACCCACTCCATCCCTCTGGGGCTGCTTGGCACACATCTCCTAGTCTGCCCTGCTTTTCTGAGTCTTTAAAATAAGTTTTCATTAATTTGAGCAGCAAAGGGAAGTAACCTGTGGCTTATAAATAATGGCAACAGCTTTATGGAAACACCTAAAAATCACCAGGGGCATATAATAAGAAAGTTCTCCATCTCCAGGTGCAAAAACATGCTGGTGATTACTTGTTGAGCAAGACCTTGTCAGCTTTTTTATTACAATACATTATTGGGTAATAGTTTTAAAATTATTTATAGAAAGAAATGGAGCTATGTAGAGAATTCCATCATTTAATATGTTGTCTGTGAATCTCATTAGCCTTTTTAGCCTAGGGTTAGGAAGAAAAATAGAGAGTTGGCTGTATTTTGAAGATGGAGCTCTATATACACTTTTTGTCTGGGGGCTTGTTGACCTTCTGTTAAGTTGCTTCTTTGTGAGTCTTTCTGTGTTACAGCTCCAGTTTCCATGGTATTTACATAAACCTAGCAACAGTTTGCTATGTAGAAGTGGTGGCAGGAGCTACGATCTCCTCATCCAAGGACTAGGAGCAGGACAGGATGCCTGCCCTGTGGGCCATATATGTAGAAAATGTCTCTTCCAGGTAACTTGGAGTGTGTAAGGATTGTGGGGGAGCAGCGGGGGTGCCAACACCACATGGCGTGTGTGTGGCCTCTCCCCTGTCTCCCAGTGACAGAGGCAGGTCCAGTGTTCTGTGTTTTGGAAACCCATCCTGAGAGTTCTCCCATATAGCAGCACACCAGACAGCCTGGATGTGAGCAGCACTGGGGTTCTGGCTTCATTGTTGCCCTGGCCATGTTCTCTAGTTCTTGGCAGAATCCCATCCTGGGAGTGGGTTACTGTAGAGAACACAGCTCTGTCCTTTCCATGGTCTGTGCTACATGCTGACCCCACAGCTGGCTGTCTGAGCAGGCTTTGAACTCAGCTTCACATCCCAAATGCTCCTACTAAATTGAGAGCTAGCTTCCTGTATCCAGGGATGTTAGTGAAGTCAGATCAAGGTTGAAACTGGAATCCAGGGAGGGAATCATATATCAATTATCATTGTCCAGTGTAACGTATCTACTAGCCCCATGCCAGATACTAAGAGAAAGCCCTGCTGTGGAGGCAACTGGATCTGAGGTCAAATACTGGCCCTGGAATGGTATGTTTAGTCCCTCATAGCTCACAACAAGGCATAAAATTGGGGGAAAATCTACTTGAAAAGGATTCATTAGAAGCAAATACAGTAGAAGGCAGAAAGAGTTAGCTTGGAGCACAGTGACTGCAGGTAAAGAAGCCTCTGTAAGCCTCAGTTTCTTTGCCTGTAGACTGGGAATAATGGTATGTACCTCCTAGGTTTCTGAAAGGGTTTACTGAGGTAGTGGAACTGAAGTGCTCAGAGCTGTGCCTGGCACCTGGGCAGCTGGTGGTGGGTAAGTGTGGAGGCTCACTGGGGCCCAGTGAGTGAAAGAGCCAGGTCTGAAGCCAGGGAGTCTGGTTGCCGAGCTGCTGCCTTACTGCTGAGATATGATGCTGCCCAGCACCTGGTGGAGCAGATGTCCTGAACTGAGTTGTGAACAATGGCTAGAATCATGCCAGACAGAGAAGAGGGGCTTTGATCTTGGCGGGTGACAGCATGGTGTAGGGGAGCATGACTGTGGGGGCCTTCCTAGGGACCAGCCCCATTCTTGTCTTCGCTCACCCATTTAATTTACAGACATCGACAGACATCTCACTGTTATATTTCAGTGCAGGTACTGGGCATAAAGGGAACAGACATGGATAAGACAGTTCCTCCCTCAGAGAGTCGGCAGTTGCGGGAGGACGATGAGGACAGTGACATTATTGATATGGAAGGTTTATCCTACAGGGTAAAAGAGAAAATAGTTTTTTCTGAGGGCTTACTGAATGTCAGGCATGTTTTACATGTTGTAACTCATTTAATCCTCACAAGGACCTAGGAAGCAGGTGTCATTATGATGTCCAGTTTTGAGAAAAGGAACTGAAGTTCAGAGAGAGGTTTAGTAACTTGATTGATGTCATAGAGCTAATAAGGGACAGAGCTAGGATGCCAGGCTGGGCATCCTGGTCTGAGTTCCTGCTCCTAACCCTTCACTGCATGGTCTTATATGAGGCCCATCATGGAAGCTCCAAAGGTAAAAGGAAAGTTGAATTTTGATTTACTGAGAAACAGAAGGGCAGTGTAGGCTCATTTCATTTGCCTCAATGGTCTGCATATACTGATTCTTTGCATTATTTGGAAAGTTTTTTAGCAGTGTTGATGACTTCATCTTAAAGATGAAGTCTGTGTGTGTCTGTCCAAACATCAGTACAGAAACTCTTCAGCACTTGGTGCTTTAGGGTTCAGCTCGCTTGTTCTTGTAAGATGCAGAAATCCTTCAGTATAGGGGAGTGACAGTGGGCTTTTAGATTCATGGAATCTCAGTGAGGGAGTCTTTGGAAAGACTCATCTCATGAAAACTCAAGGAAACACTTCTCCAAGAAAGCTTTCTGGAATCCTTAGCACATTCTGTAAAATTGTTTTTATGGTGAAAAGATGGCAGCTTTTGTAGTGGTATGTATGTGAATGGATACATTTCCTTACTCCCTGGGATTTGTGGTCTGGAGGAGATCCAGAGGCGGCTCTGGGGATTTGGAGAAATGCTCCAGTTTGCTCTAGTCCGTGTGATGGCCTCTCTGCCATGTCTCAGCGGGCAGGATGTTTAACATGTTAATTTTAAAAAATGCATTGTCCCTGAGTTATTAATAAATCTCCCTCTCCCCTTCCGCCTTCCTTGTTACTCTTATCTTTGTTGCTCTCTCTCCCTAACCCTGAAAGTCACCATCAGCTTGACCAAATCCCTTGCATTGAGCTTAGTCTGGTTCATTAGTTTTCTTCTGCTTGTAGTTGAACACTTAAGCTTGATTCTCCTTGTGGGTGGTGTTTGGGGTACCTGTCTCCCCCTGCTCAGGCCACCCCCACATTCCCAGGCCCTGGCTTGGCAAATACATCCTTTTGGGCAGGGTCTCTCCATTCATCACTGACTCCATAAAGACCTTCAAAGCATCTTCAGGCTAGAAAAGGCTACCTTAAGCAAACCTACATTGCATACCACTTTCAAGATGTCCAGATTTGTGATTACTCACATGAACTGTTTTGTTTATGACACATTGAACTCACATTTATAATTTTTTTCTTGTGAGCCCCTCATAAGCGGCCTTTGGTGATGCCCATGGCTTTGCAGGTGCAGAAGAGACAAAGGACAAAAGTCTCCTTCCAGTATATTAGTGACTTTGGGATAATAGATCTGGCAGGAATCTAAGGGTCTGATGCCGGGTCAGTTTGTAATCTGTCCATTCCAACCTCCTCCATACATTTTACAGATGAGGAATTCAAAGTACAGAGAGGAAAATTGCTAAGACAGTCACACAGCTGGTCATGGCAAAGCAGCGTTCAGGATCTCTGTGCTCATATCCTTAGCACTGCACCATATCTTAGACCCTCCTTCCTTCTGGTACTAAGGTTTTCTACCACATTCTTGAAGATCAAAAAAAAAAAAAAAAAAAAAAGGAGAGTGGAGAATAAACACAGCTCAGCCTGGGTTTTACAATAACAGTCATAGGAGATGCTCAATAAACACCATGCTGAATTCCCAGGAAATGCCGCTTGCTCTCTATGCGTGCAGCTTGGAGCAGTTGCTGGCATGATCTCACCCTCCAGGGATGGGTGTGAGGGTGGGAGGGCGGACCATCTTGTTTCACTAGAGTAATTTCCTAGAGAGAGGGGAGCTCATGTTGTGTGTGGTCTGTCTAATGCCTCTCACATCCAATAACTTTAAAACCAGTCAAATGAATAATGTAGGGCGAAACAAATGGAGTCACTCTTTAGATATTTAAACAGGGATATTTCTGCCACGGACATGTAAATCTTTAATAGGACAAGAGATTTGGTCCTACAACAAAAGTAAACAAAAATGCCAAGTTGCTGGAGTCCTGGTTCTTTTGCACTATTTTAGGTTCTGTCATTACTGACTGATACTACGTTCCTCAAGTAGACAAATTTGTTGAGGTCTCACTTCATAGGGAGTGGTATGTTTTCAAGACTGGGTCATAAAGTAGTGTAATACATGAGCTTTAGGGGTATCTCTCTAGAGGTGTCTCTAGTGGTATCTGCTCAGGTGGTAGACAAGACAGAGACATGTAGAAAGATGAATACAGATACAGGTCAGGGAATTCGCTGGTGTTTCAGGGATCGGGACTCAGTGCTCTCATTGCGGGGGCCCAGGGTTTAATCTCTGGTCAGGGGACTGAGATCCTGCAGGCCATGCAGTGTGGTGAACATAAGCAAATACTGGTCAGGATGTGCCAATTGTAAACCTGGTTCTATGTCTACTCTGCTGTCCTGCCATTCAGGGGAGGAAGGGATGATGCTTATTATCCTTTAACAGGGGAATTTATGCTATGAAATATTTTCACCTGGGCAGAGTGTGTAGGGCTGAATCTGTACTCCTGTAGAAGGCAGTCTGGAGAAATTTTTGAATAGTTGTCAAAGATCTCCAAATGAGGTAGGAAAAAACCATGTGTGTATTTATGTAGGCATGCACAAACCCATGTATCGATGTGCTTCTAGCCTAGAGGGACTTCCTAGGGTAAGAGTGAGGCTCCTCTAAAGTTAGTTTAAAACAAAACTGAAGTGTATTTTATTTCCAAAAGCTAAAATTTTGAAGCACTCTTGTGGTGAGAAAGTTTTTTTCAAACTGTATTTACATATTGCTTTCTTGCTGATCCTTGCAGACTAGGAATTTAATATTGGTCAGCTTCCTGTTCTGTCATGCAGACCTGTTCATATACCTTAGAAGTAAACTCCTTCATCCTTTAATTGTTCCATCCTTTGTCTCTCCATTGACCTTTTACTTCTTACCTCTTTCTTTTCTGTTCCTTCTACTGAGGTGAGTAAGAAAAACCAAATATAAACTTCTTCCAAGTCTATTCAGAGTTGACATCTATCTCTTCTCTACTTCTCCAGGAAGCCATAATTTGCAACAATGGGGAAAAATCATGGCATCTGCCTTCTTGCCTCCCATATTTCATCAAATGAACTACTTTTGGGGACCAGTTCCTTCTTTTCTGGCAGAGCTTTCACGTTGAGAAGGGAGAGTTAATCCTACTCTGAAGCTTTCAATTGTTGCCGCCTTAATGATTTCCCTCCTTCTTACCAGGCCTAGCAACGCGGGCCTGACTAGGTTTGTCTTCCTTAATAGGTCGTTACGGTTGAGATGACCTTGCTTGGTGGACTGTGGGCATAAACACCTCAATCATACACCTGAGACCAGGAGAAGGGTGTGTGTGTCCTTGTTGGGAGCTTGGTTCTTACCAGTTGGTTTGGAAGTTGCCTTCTGCCACCTCCTTTTCATTCATATGGTGAACTGTGAACTCCTTACCCTGATTTCCATCCATGTCTTATGTTTGGCCTTTGATGAAGGGTCCCAACATTAATGGCTGTGTTTTCAACTTATATATTTTATGTCACCCTGAACTGCTCATTGTAGGCATAAGTCATTGATTGAATGACTCTTTTCCCAGAATTTGGAGGAAGACTCAGAATCTTTCTCAACAGTGTTCTGAAGGTAGTCATCAATAGACCAGATTTATTGTGAGAATTGAAACCTATTTACTCTCCCTGCTTCTAGTTCAAATCCTTGTTTTCATCTTCAGCCCAGAGCTTTTGGTAGGACTTTTTCTTCCCTCTTCTTTCCATGTTATTTTCTGCATTCTGTTCTTCACCTGTTATTGGTGGTGGTAGTGGTAATGGTGGTGAGGGTGATGATACCCAGTGTTTACTGAACTCTAACAGTATGCCAGGATGCACAGAGTACTATGCATGGATTATTTCATTCAACTTTTATAATAAATAAAAGGCATACTTGCCTTCATTTTGCCAATAGGAAGACAAAGGCCAGGAGAGCTTAGGTGACTTTGCCAAAGTCACAGAGTAAATTGTCATCTGAGCTTCACCTAAAAGACACTCTGCCCTTTTCTTTCTGTCTCAGTACCAACTTCCTTAGCACCTCATTACATCTTCCATAGTCACTGAATTTTATTCTTTATCATCATGGCTAACCTAAATACTGACTGCTTTGGAAAAATTAAAATTATGGTGTCCTTAATAAAATAACTTTGGAGGGGGTGTAGATGTCTGCACTGGGAATAGTTTTTGTGTGTGAAACAAAAATTCAGCTTGTTATAGTCCATGAAGTCAATGGTTCAGTTAATAATGCCCCTAATGGCATAATTCTGCTCAGTGCCAGTGATGGATACCTTTAAAATCAGAGACTAGAGTTAATGGCAAGACGTGGGGAAATCAGTGCTGTCAGAAATACAGCTGAGCTGGGAACTACATGGGAGAGGAAAACCCCCAGAAACCACTTGATGTTACTGGTTCCAGCCTCATAAATCTCAATCTCCAGCCCTTCTTGTACATCCCCCATCCATCCCAGCAGCACCCCAAGCATATCCCGTCTTTGCAGGGTATGTTGCATTTCCACTTGAGTCTCCTGTGCTCAGAGGTTTGGTGGTAGATCAGTGCAGTTATACATATACACGGGTACTTGGAATTGCTCCTTTCTCTGTGCTTGTTCCAAACAGAAGAGAATATTTTTAAATACTCTTTTTTAGGATGTCTTAAGACTCTTCTAAGTACGATGCTCTTCAAAGGAATGACCCTCTATTGTACAAATTCTCCTCCTTTGCACTTCTCCCTACCTCCTTGTATTGGAATAAGCCTCCAGAGACTCACTGTGGCCTAGGACCAAGATGTAGGCCAAGTGGAAACACACCAAAGTGATTTAATAGAAAAGGTAATTCCTATTCAAACGGGATGGTCCCTTATTCATTTCCTCGGATTATCATCAAATTTATGTCACCAGCAAAGGAGCTTTATTGAGTTTCACAGAGATATTCCTTTTGCTCTCATTGTCGTTAGTTGGCACCCTGACATTTTCATATGTGTCTCAGCTAATGCCTCAAAATTACTCCATCTACAAATGTAACAATTGAACAGATAATTTTAATAAGATTCAGCTTGACTTCAGACTGCACTCCTTCCTTTCTTTATAGAATGCAAATTGTAACCTGTTTTTAAAGCCGTGCAATGCAGTGAACTTTAATGGGATTTGACAACATCATATTAAGCACAACAACTACGCATAATGTACCGAAAAATTGGACGTGAAATTGGAAACATAGCTGAGAACAAAGTAAATTTACATGGTTTGGTAGTTTGAATGTCTGATATCATATTCTCTCATGCAAGCCCCATAAAAAAGCAAAGGATTTAACAATGGATATCAGCAGAAAGTGCTTTTAAAGTTAAAACTGATGGATGGCTTGTCAAAAAAAATAATTGCATTGGTTGGAAAGTCGGGATGCGTGCTGAGGGGGAGAGAACAGGATCTACAGAGAGGATGATGGGAAGTGACAGTGGTCTGTCAGGAAGGACTGGCTGCCCAGAGGAGTGTGAAGCCGGAGCTATAAGGTGGCATAGTAGAACAGGCTGTCAGAGCGGGAAAGTGGCTTTAATACCCTGAAAAGCAAAGGAATCCGCCTGTCAGCTTTGCTCAGCCGTGCTGAAAGAGGAAGGGAACATGGCAGAGAGTTAGAGACATGGAACAGGGGTGGGGTGGGGACAGGGAGCAGCGCCGGGGAGCATGGGCAGACAGTGAGCTGGGGCTGGCGAGGCTGCCTCTGTGGGGCTTTGCTTTTCTACTGTGATTTTTTTCTCCTTTTTTTCCCAAGGGCCAGTGAATTAAACTGGAGGGGCTGGGGGTTTTGCTGTGCCTTTCAAAAGAATGGTGATTTAAGGAAGACACATGCATGTCCGAATGGCCACCTGCCAGACCAGTGGAGTGGGTGGCTTTCTCACAAGGATGCCTAGGCATGCCCTGGCTTATTTCTGGCTTTTCAGATCTCCAGCCTCTTCTGCGACCTTTTCTTCCCTTCAAGTCATGCTGTCCATTTTCGTGGGCACACCACCTGATAGCAAGTCACTCTGGGACTGGCTTATCTTCTGCCAAAGTACTTTGAGAGGACTTAACACTTAAGCCATCCAACAGGATCATGATTAAAATGCAATAATCTGATGATTTTTCCATAAATATTTTTTTGCTCTGTCAGCATTAGGTTTTGAATAATTTATTTTTCTTCCTTAATATACTCCTGGCAGTGAGGTTAATTTGGTCATCTTGCAGGGGCCTGGCTGGTAATGAACATTTTTATATCAGGCCTTGGAGTACTTCCTCCATAACACACATCACGTCTTTACGATTTAATTGCCCCAGTTGCTTGGGAGCGTTAGTGCCTAGGAGGGGTTAGAATGTGGTAGTTTATCATATTAAAAATATTTTGTATATCTGACCTTAAAAAAACTTGTTTTTAGAACTGTTTAAATTTTTAAACTGCATATAGCCCCCTATAATACCATTTTTGATGTACTATAGTAATTTGGAAGGGTGATTTCTTTCTAAAGAAATGACTTTGCTAATTGTGGAGGAAGAAGATGGTGGTGGTAGTAGCAACAGCATCAAATACTTATTTTGTGTCAGGCAACATTCTGGATGCTTGTATATACATTAACCCCTTTAACTCCTATAACAACCTTATGAGGTAGGTTCTATTAATAATGTCACTTTGCATAAAATTATTAAGTTGAAAGCAATATATATATATATTGCTTTCAACTTAATAATTTTATTTATTTATATATTTATATTATATGTTAATAATATTTATATTATAAAATATAAATATATTTTTATTTATTTATTTATATTATACACACACACACACACACACACACACACACCACTTTGCAGACTAGGAGTCTCAGGCCCAGAGAGGTTAAGTAACTTGGACAAGGTCACACAGCAAGTAAGTGGTAGAACTAGGGTTCTCATTCTGGTAGTCTGGGAATAGAGTCCATGCTTTGCATAAGTGTGCTACATCTGTGGGAACACTTTAGATGCCAACTTTGATTCCTGTTTCATCTCTGTTATTCTTGTGTGTCTAATGCATTCTGGGAAGGGTTTTATTAAAATTAGGCATCAACAATAGGCAGAGCAGAGTGAGCTGTCTAGGAAACAGCAAAGCCCTAGAGTGCTGTTATCAGTGTTAAGAGAAGGGCAGGGCAGGGAAAAGATCCGGCAAGCAAGGCTGTTGTGATCACAAAGGCAGACCAGCTTCCATGCCAGGAGGGAAGCACTTATCTGAATGTTTTGGTCTCCTGCTTGGAAGACAGACATAAGCCTACACACACAGCATTCAATCCTAGGTTGTAACCAGCCAGTTTCCAGAAGATGGGGACCTCTCTTCCTGGTTTTCCTGGCACCTGGCTGGAGATGTGAGCTGGTCGCCTGCCCTTCTTTTTATCTCAAATTCACACAATGTAGTAGGAAACTGCTCATTAAGTGGATTAATGACTGGGGTATAGGTGGGTGTAAATGACCATTGCAGATCGTACCCCCGTCCTCCAGACTGTCCAGGCACATCTCCAGTGCGTGCCACCACACTTCGGTGCCCGGTCGTGTTGCCATGAACCTGCCTTCCCAGGCCTGTAACTTGCTGTAAATAAGCAGAGTGGGTTTCTAGTCTGTGGGCTGTTTGCCTCCCCCAGCGGGAGACCTTGTTTCTTCTCCTAGGAATCTCTGGTCTTTTTTGTTTGTTTGTTTGTTTGTTTTTTCATTCTGTGTGATACCAAGAGGGGAGGGAATCATTCTGTTGTTCTGCATCAGAAGGCACACACCATCCCGTGACACCCAGCTTGGTATGGTGTGATTTTTAAGAAGCCTTCCCGGTGTCCCCCTCCATACCCTGGCTACAGCAGATCTAAAAGCTGCACAGTGACACTGCTCGTCACAAATTGGATTTTCATGAACATCACTGAGATTTCCATTCTTGAATCAAAGAGCTCCAGGGTTGGAATGGATGGAACTTAATGGAACTCTTCATCGTCTGCTCTCAAGGGTCTCCATTGATGGGGCGCTCACTAGCTCCAGGGATAGCACAGACCAGTTTAGCTGAGACAAGTAGGAAGTTTCTTAGATTGAGCCAGATGTATTCCTCCGCAACTTCCTTCTGCTGGTCCTTGTTTTAACTCCCGGGACTATACACATTCCAGGTATATAGTGATACATCGTATCATCCAGTGTAAACTGTGAAGGCGCAGGTTGGCCTGCTTCTCCCTCAGCTGCTGGTGCTGTGTGTATTTTGGAGACGCTCATAGCTAGAGACCTTCTCTCAAAACTTTCTCCTCCTCCTCTCCCCTTCCTTCTTCTACCCTACTTTCTATGGTACACTGGTCCTTGCACCAGAACTCAGTTTCTTTCATTAATTTGAGGTAGCCCTCAGCCCTCAGCCTTTTAACACTGAGGAAGAACTTAAGTGTTAAAGGAAGGACCTCTTGACTTGCGGCCAAGGAGCAAGACTCATTCCCCACAATGAGACTGCAAGCTGGTGATGCCGTTTCCATTTTACAGTTCGAGAAAGTGACGCTCAGAAAGGTCAAACTACTTGCCCGAGGACACATAGCGCGCAAACAGTGGAGTAGATTTGGACTCAGACGCACAGACATCAGCACTGGCTCTTTAGAAGGCAGGGCTGGTGTCCTTCTTCCTAGTGCAGGCTCCAGGACCCAGCAGGCCTGGGTTGAAATCTTGCCTCTACCACATACTCATTGGTAACCTTAAGTGAGTTGTTTACCCTCTGTATGCCTCAGTGTTTCATCTGTGAAACAGTGATAACAGTACCTGCCTCATAAGATTACTGTGAACATTAAATGAGATGATGCATGTAAAGCACTTGACACAGCAGCTGTATGTGATGACAATTCAATAAATGCAATGACATCATCACCACCACGTCATCGCGTATGATTTTTAGCTTCGTAGGGCGTCCCGGAGCTCTGCACTGTGTTGGCTGTGGCAGAGCCGGCAGTGCGGCCTCCTAATCCTTGTGGGGTCGGTGTCAGCAGATTCATGCGGTGGGCGCAAACAGCCCCTCTTGCTGTGGGCGCAAACAGCCCCTCTTGCTGATGCTTTATAATTGAGGTTGGGTAGGGTCTGGGAAGTGTGGCAGTCACTATTTTTTTGGGGGGGGGGGGGTTTGTTTTTTTACACTTCAAGAAGATTGCCGCAGTTATCTGGAAATCTATTGCTCGGGCAAAGGCAGGATTGCGTGATACAATTTAAAAGGCCGGCAGTTGCATTTCATCCTTTTCACAAGAAAATAACCCCTTACTCCAGTGAAGCTAAAAATAAAAATGGCAGTACATTTGGCAACCACGCTTCTTCCTTTATTACCTCAGCAGTATCTGAATAAAATGTCTTATTAAGCAAGATATAAGGGCAATGAAAGGGAGAGTAAGTCAAATTAGTTGACATCTAAAGCTTGGTGTATCATATACAGTGAGGGTAGTTACTGTTTAGTAAAATGGATTTAATGCTTAATATAAATGCTGATATTTAGATGGCTATATTTTGGCAACTCAGGGGAAAGAGTGGTAGCTTTTGAGCCTGTAGATCTAGGTTTTAGCTTCTGCCCCAGCACAAACCGCTCGTGTGGCCCTGGGTGATTCACTCCTTTCGCCTTGGATCCCACTTCCTCCATATATAAATAAAGGGTGTTGTCTGGAGCCCAGTGGCTTTGTGGCAGGATCTTAGGGTCACATGGGGGAGGGGACAATAAGAAATGGGGTTCTGGAGACCCACCCCATTCTAACTGATGCAATGTTGCCTATATCTGCATGAATGTCAGGGTCCCTGGATGAGTTTTTCTTTGAAGAAAAGATTGTGACAATTTTAAAAAATGGATTTTAGAGGCAGAAGATGGGATTATTTTCTAAGGAGCCTTGTGATTCTAGCTCTCTGAATTTCTGTGATGCCCAATAAGAGTTAGCTTTGGATGCAGTCTGGGTTCGTTTAGCTCTACCACCATCCATGATCAGAGGGAACTTGGTGCACAGGGGACAGGGCAGTGCCCCAGACCATGGCACAAGGTGAGTATGACCAGGAAAGAAAAGTGGTGACAAAGCTTTTTGCACAAATATGGTTGCAGCAGGCTTGTGTGTGTGGGATAAATGCATACCTGAGCATTTTATTGTGTGGGGTGTTGGTGTGAATAAGTAAAATTTGTGCATGAGTTGGTAGAGCTTATCTGTAAATCTGCGTCTCGTGTTTGTAAAGACATGTGCCTAGCCCTACCATGAGGTCTGTGCACTGGGTACTTTCCATGGCCTCCTCTTGTCTCTTTGGGACCTGCCAGCGCCATGGTGGCTTAGCCTTTATCTTCATGCTTGAAATGAAGAAACTGAGTCTTAGAGAAGCTGAGTAATTTCGCCAAAGTTACACAGCTAATAATTTGCAGAGTAGAGAGGTTTTATAGGGTCTTTGTTTAATGTATGCCTGGGATATGTTTCCAGCAGTTAAGTAGGTATTCTCCTTTATCTGTACTAACCTTCTGATGGCCTTCCTATTTGAAAGTGGGTTACCAGTTTGGTAGCCTTCCTTTGTTCAAAGAAATGTGATCTCAAAGCCAGAGACAAGGAAAATTAAGCCTCATATCAAAAGGTCCTTTGTCTACACAGCCATTCAATTTCTGTATAACAAGAAGCTTCTCCAAAGTCTTTTAGAGCACTAGGTTTTGTTTAAACTTCTGCTCTATTACTTTTGGGTATAGTAGCTGAGGTAATGACCTACTGGGGATTTGCTCAGGCCTTACTTGTTTTTGAGGCCTCCCTTCCTGAATTTCTGCTGTGATAGAATTGGGAGCTTGTTGAAAATTAAGGCTAATCAGCAGTATGTACTGTACAAAACCATTCTTATATACTACTGGAAAATAACTGAATACAATTTCCACCTTGAGGTCTTGGAAAATCTCGTTACCTTTTATTCCTACCATGAAGCTCACTGAAGACTTTGTCAGTCATTCTACTTTCTTCGTAGTCTGAGAGGCTTTTATTCTGAAGAAAACATCATAGAGCTCCAAGTAGATTTATGCTCTGCTTCTGATGGTTCATAAAGTCTAAGCATAGCTAATAATAGTTCTTTCACCTGCTTTGCTCAAGACTAAGATCTTTTATAAACATGCCCACCAGAACCATCAATCACTGTTTAGATATTTAAATTTTAGTAGGTAAAATGAGAATGGATTAAGGGCAGGCTTTTGCAGTTTGGAGCTTAGGCCTTTCAGAGAGCATTCTGTGGAATTTTTTGGTGCCATATTTGGAGATGAGGGGAAACTGGAACCTTTGCACACTGCTGGTGTAAGTATAAACTGATGCAGTCACTCGAAGAAATCTGGAAATACTGGTAAAAACAAATATATGTCCTTTATGACCTAATGGTTCTACTCCTGGATTCATAGCTCAAAAAAGTTCTGCAGTAAGTGGACATTAGATGAAGATGCCAAATTTGACCTTGCCCAGATTTATAAATAATCATTAATGTAAGTTGTTTCCACAAATTGACTGGCATTTCCTGTTAAGGGCCATCATTTCAGAATCTCCATTGCTCTAGGAATGTCTGTAGCCTCATGGAGACACAGCTATCAGCTATCAGCTAGGGTACCATCTAAAATGATGGTAGATATCCTGGTTCCCCAACTGTAGACAGAATTGCCAAAATACTTTTGAGAATCCTTATTGTTCTTATAAGGCAAACATGTGAATGGAAAGCAAACATGTGAATGGAAGAGAAACATGTGAAACCAGAATCTGCACTATTTTCTTCCTCTCAGCCTCTTCTCAAGGAAATTCACCCAAGAATGACTCTTTAACGGAGAAGAACTTCAAGGCTATCTGGTGCTCTTAATATCCTTTCTCATCAGCATTACTGAGCCACCTGATTCTCCTAAGGGGCATTCCTGTCCTTGGATCTGCCTTTGTCAGCCATGCAACTACATTCAGGGTTCCAATGTTTGTTAATTTAGGAGTCTGCAACCAAAATCCATTGTGCTTTATCTGGTGGTTTCTTTACCTTACCATGTTGAAACTGTGTTTGGCCACAGAATCTCTGAGACCTTAGCCACACACAGACTGCACAATTAACAACAAAACACAGGCTCATGAAGTTGACTTAGCTGTGATTGTGAGAACTGGGAGATTCTGAACCATCTCAATAACCAATCATTAGAAATTGTACCAATAATGGGCTTCTTTGAGTTATCATGTCCAAGCTTGATTATGTGTGTGCATGTAGGATGTCTTTTGTTCTTTCCCTGTGACTATACTTGCCTGTAAACCTGGAACACTAATAAATATGGATGGTCATTTGCCAAATGATTTTGATATAATGCATTCTGAGTTCTGCATGACCTGAAAGATCAAACTGTATAACAGCAGATAGGAAGTCTCAGTTTCTCTTTCCAGTTGGCTGTAATAGAAAGGATAACCAGAAAACAACTCAATAGGGACCAACATGTTCTAAGCAACTAGCCTGAATAAATCATCTGCCCAACAAAAAAACTTAAAAATTCATGTTGTTTATTCCAAAGGATAGTCGTTATTTTCTCTTGCCTATACTATATACAGTACTTTTTGTTAATTTTTTGGAAGTGACCAGAAGTTACATTTGGGTGTCTAGAATGGATTATAATTGTGAAGACTGTTAAGGATAGTATCAAGATACTTGGCACAATATACTGAAAATGGTATATGTGAAAGTTACTTGACCAAAATCTTTATCAAGAATCAGCATTAATTCTATGGAATTATCCAGGCATGGACTCCTTTTCAAATGACTCAAGATGCTTGCAGATACTTTACTTCTATCCCATTCTGAAATAATCACAGGTGCTTTCAACACATGGCTTTCCAGACACTATCATTTCTGACAGTGGGTCTGAATTGAAGGAAGTTGTGGACGGGAACCTTATCTTAGCTGTCACCATCCCGCCTCATCACCTTCAAACAAAGTGATCAGGCTCAAAGGCGAGTCAGGCTACTGGAATGTCTTAGGAGGATGCTGGAAGAGATCGGTCAATGAGATTCACCAGACTCTTCATCCCTCAACTTGTCACTCCATGTTCAACCATCTAAATCTATTCCGATGCATCACTAGTAGGCAATTTGCTCAAGACTTGCTTTGAATACCTACAACCGTACTTGAATGAGGACTTTGAGAACAAGAACATCTTCCAAAAACAGTGATGGCTGTGTTGTAATGTCTGCATGAAAACAAAATAAGACAGTCTTTGTTAAGAGAAGTGGAGCCAGCCCATGGTTGTTTCCCGACAGTAATCAAGGTCATAGAAGCTCCAGAGTGCACTATTGGCCTCTGTAAGATGCTCTAGGGCCATCATGCAGATTGAGCAATAATTTTTTCCTGGTCATGCATCTGCTAGAATAGTGCCTGGGCCCACTATTACTACATAGAAATAGCTTTACGGGTTGTATGGAGGATTGGTGAGATGAGTGGGAAGGTGTGAGGCAAGATGAGAATGTAGTGATTTTGGTATTTTGGGGTGCCTTTATATTCTTTCTGGGGACATCTTTGTAGGTTCCTGTAGGTGTACCCTGTTGTATAGGCTTTGCCTGTAAAAGGGTTATTGTAGAACACCTGCTTCTCCTTTTCCTATCCCCTCATATAGGGTTGTTAAGTCCAGCTGTGCAGGTAATAGACTGCACAGCTGTGAACAAAAGCCCTAAGAATAATATCAAACATAATCACATTAGGAACATTCTCAGGGTTCCCCTTAGAGTTAATGATTGGAGGATCAAGAACCCCAGTCTTCTCTGTTAGTTCTGTGGCCTTAGGCAAGCTATATAACAGTAGTGGACCTTAATTTCTGCATCTGTGAAGTCTAGGTTTGTGGGTCCAGGAGTGGAGACAAGTATTACTTACTGATCTAAGGAATGATATAAGGATGAGTGGCTTTATCATTAATTCATTATGGCATAAACAGTCATTATTATGCTCATTAAATACCTGAGAGTACTCTTTCACCCTTAGCTGTTTCCTTTGTATGAACCCATTAGTTTTTAAGGACTCTTTTTTTTTTTTTTTTTTTGGTAAAAGGAGGGAGACGGATTTTATGCATGCACTGAAATGCCTTTATGAAAGAGAGGAAAGGCCAGGAGGGGCCTGAGTAGCCGGTAGGACCCTGGCTACCTTTGGAGGAGTCCCTTTTCTGAACTTGAACTGAAAGCTATGGGTTTCCATGGCTTCCACAGATCTGAGGGGGTGCAACCTATATACTAGGCCATTTTTTATAAGAGACTTGAGCATCTTCAGATTTTGATATCTGTAGGAGATCTTGGAATAGTGCCTCATGCTGACAGTACAGGGAAGTAGAAGGCCTGAATCTCTTCTGTTTACATATTTTCCTTCCAACCATGCAGAAACCTGGGTGGTAACAAGCACCTCGAAGCAGGTGGTGGAGGCATCAGAGGTTAGTCTGTGGCAGGTGGGGAAGAGAAACCTGCTCAGCGTGCAGGGTCCCAGGACTGTTGACCAGCTCCATGGGGGCCTCCGTCAGCACCCTCTGATGGTGTTGGGGTCTGTCCCGTGTTCACCTGGGAATTCCCTGGCAACACATACTGGCTTGTTTCCAGCTAGGCAGCCACCTGGAGGAGGGGCACATTCTTAGAAAGTGAGCTGCTCCCTTTCCCTTTTAGAACGCTTTTCCTTTTCGAGAGTTCTGTATGAAGACTGGTGCCAGGATGCTTGTAAAGAGGCTTTACTGAACGTGATGGGCCTGTAGGCTCATTTAGGCCGTCACAGGAACTGTGCCTTATGAGTACTTTTCATGGCTCGAGGGTCTTCTGGCTTAAGAGGTGCTCTGTGTTTAGGGCTCCACACCCCGACGCAGTGTCTCTCTTGGTTCACTCTCAGATTCTCACAGAGAAGGAACTTACTTGCAGTCACTCGCACAGAAACAAAGCTCCTTATTCTTTCCTTTTCTAGCCCCTCCCCTACACCCACATCACTGTGCTCTCCTCCTTTCACCCCCCAAATTCCCTGCAAGCATTGAGAGTTCTGAGGAAGAGAAGGGCAGGGGTGAAAAATTTGAAACTTCCCAAGATGGATAGCAAAAACCCCATGCATAAATAAATTACAGCACAGCCCCCAGATGAACAATGATTGTGTGGTTGAAGACCTGGCTGAATAAGTGTGTCAGGCACTGATTGGAAGCGTGATAAATGCAATGACCTAACAAAGGATTGACTTCTCCTGCAGACAGGCCCCTTTTAATGGATGGAAAGGGAGGAAGCTTCATTTAGAAGGGAAAGGCTGTTTGCCGTGCAGATATGACAAAGGGGAAGTAGACAACCATTGATTTACGTTTGGGAATGACAGTTGAAAAATTCAGCAATAATCATGACAAATGAGAAGAGATGCAGTCAGAGAAAAAAAAATGCCAATACGTTAAGCTTGCAAAGAAATGCCAAGGTCACTGAGAAAGGTTCCCAAACTTCTGGTTTTGACAACCTTAATGGAAATAATAGAAAAGATGAGGGTTCGGGTTAAAAGGGATGGCTTGGCACGAAGGGCTGCAGGTGTTGGTAATGAGCGGTGAGTTTGGAGAGGGAGTGGCAGGAAGACCTCCTCATACCACTGGGAAGACGCTGTCCACAGGCTGCTGAGATGCTTCCCGCTGCCGTCAATCCTGCCCTTCTCTCCAAGGTTGGGAAAATCAAGTGAGTGATTTTAATGTCCACAGTAACAGCAAAAACGCAAAATGTGGGCTGGGTTGTGCCTGTGGTGCTGTAGGGGGGACACCAAATCAGATGTTTTGTTTGACTCTAGTGTATTGCCTCCTTTAATTCAATTTTGTGAAAAAGACTGATTAAGGGAGAGGAGGTGATGAGTTTTAGGTCATCTGCCTGGTTAAGATGAGTAGGGTGTCTCCTGTTTTGTTTTTTAAAATCATCTTTGTTTTGTAAGGCACTCAGTGTACTGGGTTCTGTATTTTTTATCCCAGTAAGAAAGACACATTCTAGAAAGTTCTATCTGTGGATGAGAAAAGTTGATTTAAAAATGTGTATGCATGTGTGGGGAGGCAAGTGGTGTGGAGGAAGCCCCTGTGGACTGGGAATCATCAGGCCTGGGTGATAGTTTCCTGCTAGCTCCTGTGTGGATGAGGAGAAACTCCCTCCCTTCTCCAGCGTGCCATGTGCTCATGTTTGAAATGGGGAAATTTGGAGGGGTGGAGGTGGGGGTTCACTGTGATCCCTTCCTGGTATGATCTGAGGATTCAGTATTATAGCCAAACATGGTCTGTGTGTGAGCCTGTATGTACATTCAAGCTTCCATCTAATTTGTATGTTCATACATATGTATCTTATATTCACCCAGCCCCCCCATTTCAGTAATTTTTATAGTAATTAGCATTGCAGAATAATCTTTATTTTGGTTTTCTCTCCTCCAAGTGCTGTTTATGAACTAAACCCCTACAATTAAAAAGAAGGATTTTACTTGGATTAAATGAAATGTTATAAAATCATCATAAGGGCCAGCAGGGGTAGGGGGAGGTCCTAACACCCTCAAAATATGTGTATCATGGAACCGGTTACCAATATATTCTCCATGGGAATTCCTTAACTTCAGAAATCATTTGAACCATGATTACAATTTTTGCTTAATTCACAAGATAAATATTTTTTAAAAAACCTTATTTATGTGAAATGAAGTGTCAGGACAAGCTTCAGCAAATGTGTCTTAATTTGTGAGTACTCCACTCTAAATGAGAAATTATTTAAGCTAACTAACTCCCCTTAGCTAAGCCTTGAAGAGATGTTATCTCATGAAAAAGTATGATGCATTTTGGAGCTGTGTTGTATTACAATTCCTCTTCTTAACTGAATAGTTGTAGAGGTCTGCCCTGTCAGGGTTAACCCCAAGCCTCATGTCATCAGGGGCCTGTGGCTGTTTTCATTGGAATTGTCTGCGCACGTGAAGGTTCAAAATAAAACAGGTGCTAGGTTTAAAAACAACATTCCATCGACTCAAACATATGAACCATCAGGTTGCCAAAAGCTCTCCAACTTCCATCAGTGAAGACAGGCTATAAACTGTAGAAATGAAGGAGGGAAGGACCAGATTATAAATGAGTTGGATCTGGTATGTGAGATGATCTTGGGTCTATAACAGTTTCTTAGGATGTCATGCCTACCTGGGGCTGCAGAGTGTGTGTGTGTAAGGAAAGGAGCCTCTTTAGATTAAACATTTTCTAATCAGCTTTATCACTCATATCTGAATTTATCTTATTTGAGGAAAATGCCAATATATTAGCAGGCATGTATGATACACAAGGTGACCCTACCAACTTAATGACATAATACATTATCCTTAATGAAGTCAATATCTTGTCTTTTAGCTGTCTGTCTATTGGGGCGATTAATTGCAGTGTCATTAAAGTTAGCTCTCTTTTCATTTGAGCTTGACAAGTCGCATAAAACTAATGTTCTTAGTTATCAGCTACTGGAATAGGATAGAGGATGGAGGAAATTGTAGGACAAATAAGGGGGTACTGCTACAGCTAACTTGAAGGACTTTTTCCAGTGACTGTTTCCTTAGGTCTCTCCTTACCCAGGCGCTCATGTTAGTTGAAATTCCAGGCAAAGCTAGAGGGCTCTTATTCAGACCAGGGTTTGCAGGTGGAGACAAGAGGAAACAGCTTAGAATTACACTTGGTTTGGGGGACTTGGAGCCGTTTAGTTACAGGACCTTGGATACTGGAAAGGTTTCTTCCCTAAATAAATTTGTCAAAGTTACCTCTTGAACTGTTGTATGGGAGAGGAGCTGATAGCCTGTGAGAGCATGCGATAAAGAACAGTTGAGACCATATTTTCATTTTGCTTTGAAGTTTTTTTAATTTAATGGGCCCTCTGGCAGAAAGGGAGGGTTGAGGGTGGGGAAAGGGATTTGTGTCTCAGTCACACTTTGCAAATGGTTCTAATAAACACCAGCTGATTGTGGCCAAGGCCAGAATGATAGCACCTGGTCCACTGCTAATTGTGAAGCCAAAGCAAGCCTCCCTCCCTGCCGTCCCCCTACCTCTGAAACTACGAGACAGGATGGCTGTAATTTACAGTGTGTTATCTTTGTCTATAGCGGCGAGATGATATGAAGTAAATCAAGGTACGAGTAATGAAAGACTGAGAATTTATTCCTTGGAGCACACTTTAAAGTGTAGTATCTGTTATAGTGGCACTGCCTGAAGACCCTGAAATGAGACTTGGATGAAGGGCAATAAAGCAGCATAGAGGCTCATGTTAATGTTGTTTGTCTGAGGTTAGTAATTGGGTTCCACTGATGAGTTGTGTGAAGACAAAGTGAGAATCCCAGCTAGTATTGTAAATCTTACATTGTTGGAACAAGAAGCAATCCTAACAAATATTGATCCTCTCCGTGCCCAGAGGCGAGGAGGGAAGCAGTGAACTGCAAAGCACTGGCTTGTTTCAATAGCACCAATTACCTTAGTGAAACCAACGCTCTGCATGAAATCCCAGGGTGGCCGCAAACCGTGAATTAGCCATGATTAGGCTTTTTAGTTGGATCCCCCCAAAATCACGCCGGCTTAGCATTCTGTCTCAATTATCCTTGTGGTTCTAAAACCATATTCCATGGAAGCAGTTCCTTCCAGTTATTAAAGGCTCTGGTCAGGTATGGATGCCAGTTACGGTTATGTGACTGGCCACTGCTTTATGCACAAAGAGCCAGAGTGAGTGTGTCTGCATTTGACCCCTAGAAAGATGTGGCTTTCCACTCTGGACTTCACTGAACCAACAAGTAGTGGGGCCCATATCCCACATGTAATGAACTTTGTTGTTTGATTCTCCCAACCGCTGTTTGTGTTGTAAATCCTAAAGATCCTTGGAGAAATGATCTCCAGGGAAGAAAAGACATCTCAAGCTCTATGTTTTGTGGGACTGGACTCCTGTTCTTCATTTTAATTGTGAAGGTCCTCTGAAGATCTGTGTTCATCTTATTTGAATATCAAGCTTCCTTTCTTGGACTCTCCCCTGAGTTCTCATTGTGGAAACTTTGGGCCCATGGGAAGAGATCGTTGATAAAATCTAGGAGGTTACGCTTCACTTTGGCTCCTGACAACTGTGGTTCATCAGCTTTCTTCATGTTTTCCAGCCCTGTGGCCTCCCCTGGGAGAAGAGAGGGAGCGCAGAGCATCTGGTCTCTGATATGACACTTTAACATATGTGTGTCCATACTTGCCTGGAACAGAAGAAAGGTGAAATCAGCCCCACGAAAATCAGGCAGAGAGCCAGGGTTTGAATAAAGAGAACCATGCACCTTCTGGAACTAAAGTTGGGTCTAGAGTACCTGTCTAGGATTCCATGGCACCATAATTAATTAGGTCATTATTTCAACCAGTGTTTATCGAGTGTGTAACTTAGTGCCAAGTAGTGTTCTGGATGCATAGTTGAATAAAACAGAGTTTACATTCTAGTGGCAGGGCTGGTGGTGATGGAATGTAAACAAATGGGGCAATTTCTGATGTAAACTATAAAGAATACAAAGAGCTATGGGGATAGAAAGTGGCTTGGGTTCAGAGGGGTCTTCTTGAACTCGAGTGGTCTATTCTCCTCACACTACACACAGACACTGAACCTGAATGTTTCCCTATGCCATCTCCACCCAGTCTTGTCTCTGTCCAGGCTTACATTATTCTGGGCAGCCCTGAGATTCCTTGGGCCCCACATGTCTAGTTTCTGCTCCTTTCCAAGGTCTAACTCAAAGAACATCTCCTCCAGGAAGCATTCTATTTCCATCAATTGAAAATGAGCATTGGTACTCAGAGTTCCTATGCAGCGTTCCATCCCTCCTCCAACCTGATACTTGCACTTTCCATCTTATAGTAGCTTGTGTGTTCATCTCATCTCCAGTCCTTGCTATGGGATCCTTAAGTGCAGGAACCTGTTATGGTTGACATCTTGTCCCTGGTAGCACTCAGCAGTGTCTTGTGCATAGTAGGTTCTCCATAAATATTAATTAAATGAAAAATTATGGGGAAGAGCTAGGGAAATTTGCTGTATAGGGGTAGGAAGTGGTAGCTTTTGAAATTGTCTAGAGTTTGATCTAATATATAGAAGTGCCTCAGTGAAACACCCGATTTACTATTGTGTAGCTATTTTACGGAGCAGGCTTGTTATATCTGAGTGGACTGGTGATGTCTGTTTGCTTCTCCAGGCAAGAAACACATTTTGGAGGGATTGTTAACTTGAAGGTTGCAATAAAACCTTTACCATTTTGAACAACTAGCTTTGGTGTCTGCTGAGGGCAAGCAAAGGCATAGAGTGGTTCCTCTGGTGAAAATGGTTTGATTTTTTTTTTAATTGTTTTGCAAATATGAATAATCTCAGTAAATGCAGGCCAGCCACCTTATGGATTTGGTCTGAGTCCTTCACCCCTGTGTTGGTAGCTTGGACACCTGTAGCCAGCCTGTCTAGGCTGTGGGCCAGCTCCCACCCTTCTGCACAAGGAAAGGGGAGCAAGCAAGTCCATTGCCCGTTGGCCTCCCGAGACACCTCTGAGGATTAAATAACTAAGGACCATAAAGTGCTCTGTGAAAAGAGAGTGCTCTATAAAGTGTTATTGTTGGGGCTGTTAAAAATGGAAAACGACTTTTAATTTAGAAAGAGAACACTCAGCTTAAGGAGGGGTAGCTATAAAGCTTTTATCGCCACTTGCTTTCCCGAGGCTTCTTAGCCAGTGGTGTTGGCACTATGGCTAGCTCTCCCAGGAGTCCTCTGAACCTGCTTGCAGAGTTTAGGAAAGATGCCAACATCTCACTGGCATGATGCCTCCCTGGTCTCCTGCTTGTGTCACAACCTCTTGGTCAGAGCTGTGCCTTGATGGGCCTTGGGATGCTTTTCATTGATGGGACTTTGCGGGCAAGGATCTTTTTTTCTGAGAGCTGGCTAGCTGGAATAGAGGATATTCTGGGATCGGGGCAGCTGCTGAATGGGATGGAGGCTTATGACTGTCATGCCCTATGGACAACAGCCTGCCTTCCACAGTCAGTCCTTCTGTCCATTTCTTGAGAAACAGGACTCATCTCCTCTTCCTATTCAGTGATGGTTTTCATTTTTTATTGAATTTCACCAACTGTTCCTAGGCTTCCTGTTTGCATTCTACTTTCTCCATGTCACAATTGTGTGGTTGGGAGGTTTAAAATACATTTGTAAACTTCACAGTCTGTAATACTTGTTCATGTCTTAATGCATTTTGTATGTATTTTTAATCCCAGTGTTTAGGATTTACTTGGGCAAGCCCTCGTTTTAACATGCAGTGCTGTGAAAGGGACAGGGACTCTCTGGTTTTCTTTTTGTTGGCTTCTCTGACTCCTTTGATGTGTAACCTCCCCAACGACCTGCAGCTCCTTTGGGCGAGGAGCCCATAAACTCAGTATATATCATACAAATGCAGTGATGAGTCTGCATTTTTATGACCCTGCTAAGTGGTGAGTATTCATTTGTACCACCTCACCCCAGATGCCCATCCTGAGGCTGAGCTGTTTATCATGCTCTCATCTTTTCCCCAAAGCTTGAACAAGGAGCTTGGGAGCACTATAAACATGTTCCCTTTCATTAAAGAGGAAATTATTATCATGTATTTTTATAATGACCAATAACATTTCAAATTACTCACATTTATGGCTTACAATCAAGCTTATGCTTAACCTCTAATCTTCATGAAGCTGGTAATGATGGGCTCGTTAGTTAACCACTTACAGGAAGTTAAAGGCAGGTAGAAAGCTATGCAACCAGTAGTTAACCAAGTAGCAACTCATTTCTGAGATTATAAACACCTCACTTGGCTTACATTTAATTGATAATGAATGAAGTAAGCCCCATTGGTTTTGTGGTGACCCATGGGGGATTTGGTCTTGGACAGCTTTTCAATGGTTCATATCATGAAGGCCGCTGGTTGTTGCACCGTGGATTTTGGCTCTGGGTCTTTGTTCCAGAAGCTGAGTGTTCAGGGAGATTGGTTGCAACATAGTTGACGGCTAGCATTTGAAGCCTCCCAGAGACTCTCTAACTATGTGTTCTGACTGGTTTTCATCTACCTCTTGTTTGAAGTCCCATCATCCATGAGTCTGATGTAGAACTACTGTGAATCTTATGCTTGCATTCACTTTTGAGTTGACACACTCATTTGAAAGAGGCTCATATGAAGAAATGGTCTGGTTTGTGATCAGCGCATCTTGCTCTGCCAGCAGGTTGGGAACACAGGTTCAAGGGATTGTGGTTCCATGACAGTTTTCCTTAACTGGGGAATGTACTTAGTGGGCTCTGAATTGGATGAGTTAGCAGAAGCACTCATTAATATGACCAGGAAGAAGAAAAAAAGGAATGTAAGACAGAATCATCCCAAGTCCACTCTCATTTATCTTCTTTGAAGATTATATTTTAAAAGGTCATTTTAATTATTAAATTATCTCACCAGAGCTTGCCTGGTATCACTCATTTAGGTGCCAAGAACTTTATTGATGTTTTCTTATTTAATCATACCAACAACCCTATAATGAAATTATTATTTCCTGCATTTTACAGATGAGGAGACAGAAGCTTAGAGAACTTAAGTGGCTTGCTCTAGGCTACACATCTAAAAGTCACAGAGCCTCACATATTTTTTCATTATAATCACCACACTATAGTGTTAAAATTTTGCTTTACATAACCATGTTTTGGTGAAAGAAATTGAAATAAGAAAATATAGTCTTTATATTTGATTGCATATTTTTAATTTCTTCTGCTCTTTGTTCTTTTTTATAGGACAGAAATTTCTTGTGTGTGTGTGTGTGTGTTTTAAGCTTTCCATTTCTTTTCTTTTTTTAAATTAAGTTTAGTAGGAGGAAAATTGTTTTGCAGTATTGTGTTGGTTTCTGCCATATATCAGAATGAATCTGTCATAGGCATACGTATGTCCTCTCCCTCTTAAACCTCCCTTCCACCTCCCACCTCATCCCACCCCTCTGGGTTATTACAGAACACTGTATTACAGAACACTGTAATAGCATTGTTATTACAGAACGCTGGATTTGAGCTCCGTGTCGTACAGGAAGTTTCCCCTGGCTACCTCACTTTACACGTGGCAGTGCGTATGTTTCAGTGCTACTCTCTCAATTCACCCCACCCTCGCCTTTGCCTCTGTGTCTGCAGAACAGAAATTTCATCTGGTAATGTTTCTTTACAGTGTGAAGAATTTCTTTGAACTTTTTTTTTTTTATTACTTAGGTCCCTGGCAACAAGTTCTCTTTCTTATCTAAAGTTATCTTTATATTGCTTTCATTTTTAAAGGAAATTTTCACTGAATATGGAGTTTTTTTATTGTTTTAACAGTTTACAGAGGTTATTCCATTGTCTCTGGAATGTCCATTGCTTCTTATGGGAAGTCAGTTGTCACTTTTAACCATGATTTTCCTGTATGTATATAATGTATCATTTTTCTCTCTCTGTTTTCGAGATTTGTCTCTCCATCTTTGATTTTCAGAAGTTTGACAGTGATGTTTGGAGGTATATTTCACCTCTCCCCACCCCAAACTTCTAACCTCATAGATGTTTCTAATTTTCTTGTATCTGTACAAGTCTTTTTTTAATGTTTATTTTTACTGAATTTGGGGATATTTTTGATCATTGATCTTCATATTTTTTCCTGCCCTATCCTGTTTTTTCTTCCTCCCACTGAGACTCTAGTTACCTGTATGTTAGACCATTTAAATGGTCTCATGGGCCACAGAGTCTCTATTGTTTTGTATAATATTTTTTCCACTCTTTTTCTGATTAGATAATCTCTATTGCTCTACTCAAGATCACTGACCTTTTTTTCCCCCAGTGTCCATTCTCCTGTTAAGGTCATCTAGTTTGGTTTCTTTTTTTCCATTTTAAATATTTTCATTTTAGCTTCCATTTAGTTTTTTCTTAAAAATATTATTTGCTATGAGAGTCCCTTTTAATTCATCCACTCATTAATATAATTATATTTTCCCTTTACACCTTGGTTATGTTTATTGTAGCTACTATAAAGTACTTTTGTATCAATTCCACAATCTGGGTCATCTCAGCATTAGTGTCTATTTACTTTATCTTGACCATGGGTCCTATTTATTTTTCCTTAGATTGTCTAGTAATTGATTTTTGTGTCCTGGACGTTGTGGATAATACATCATATATACTGATAGACTAGTTTCTGTTATTTAAAAAAAAGTGTGTGTGTAATACATATGCATGTATCTATATTTATAGCTATATACAGTTGATTTTTTTTTGTAGCAGGCAGGTAACTTAGCTAGACTAAAATTACAAATTGTGTCACCTCTATGATAAGCAGCAACTGAGGTCTCTGTTCAGTTCTTTCAGACTACCAGTTAATTTTCACTTAGCTTCTTGTAATCTTCAAGTAAATATGCAGTTCAGGGTCGCTCAGGAATTTTTGTTTTTTTTTGGTTTTGAAATTTCACCCTTTTTTGTTCTTTACTTTCTGGGATCTCTCCCTTTACTTTCCACTGTTCTGTCAGTGGCAGCATCCCTCCGAGGGACTGATCCAGCCAATAGGATTGTGACTTTCTGCTTGTATTTTAGCTACTCTGCCATACAGACTTTTGTTAAGAGATGATGTCCATTCATTTTCTGCTTGATTTTGACTGCTTTCCAATGCCCTCACATAGTAGCTGTAAAAAATATTTTCCCCCAAATTCGTCAATATTATTTGTGAGAGAGTCTGATGTAAGCTATTTCACCATTCCTGGAAGCTGAACTGCAGATCTCAGTCTTAAGAGAAGCCAGAAGTAAGGATTTTTATATGAAACCTCTTGATTATTCATTGTAGGCCACTACCTTGCTATTTAAATATCTTGTATGAACCAAAAAATCCTAATGATGCCTATGGGTCGAATATGGCTTATTGGCCCATAATTTACAAATTTTTAACTAGAGTTAATGTTTCTGATTCTAAGTAAAGTACTTTCTCTCTTGGGCCAAGTTAATGTCCCTTTCTCTACCTGCTAGAAGAGATGCTGTGGCACTGGGTAGAGTTTATATGGGAGACACCAGGGAGGAATACTTGCAGAATATGGAGATGACGTAAAGCCAGCTGAAGAAAGGCGCATCATGGCAGGTGATTGCTAGGCTGCTTTCTCCTCTTCCACTTGGCCCACTATGTGGTATTGGTACAGAGAGGACAGGCAGACTAACAGGCTGAATCCAGTTCTCCTCAAGTCTTGCTTACATTTAAGATTGCCAGTTCATCATTGGACCCATGTGAGCTATTTGATGTTCTAATGCAAAGCACTGTCACACCAGAGAACTTTTTCCTGAACTCTCTCCTGTCACAAATGTCACTGCATCCAGACAGACGTGGAGCATGTGGCTGCACCTGGGGCCTTGGGATACTTCCCTCAGAAATGGCAGATTTAGGACCAGACAAGGAATTGGTACTTCAGTCATAAATTCTGAGAAGGATAATGCCAGTTTCATTTGGCTGCTGGCATTTGATTTGTGAGTGTGCTAAAGGTCTCTGAACCTCTTAGAGGAGTCTGATGAGAATAATATAGTTCAGACTGCCCATTCCCTTTTTTTGTTGAGCTTTGCGTACTCAACAAGTAGGCAGGTAGAAGCATTAAATATTTGGGCTTCCAAGTCTGGCCCTTTCCAATTTTATAACTTTCATACTTTTGTCTGGAAATGCTAATTTCTTTTTCCTGGGCTCTTTCCCTCTTTTCTGAGGGATTCCTCCTGCCCATGGCACGCTTCTCATCCCCTTATGGTGTCACTCTCAAGACAGCATCTGACATCAGCCACAGAGTACAGCATGGTAACATTTCAGAACTAGAAAAACTTTTTAGGACTTGTGGTTCAACACCTTCATGTCACAGAGGAGAAAACAGGTGGAGAGGAGAAGGCAGGTTACCTGAAGCCATAAAGCTGTTTGGGGCAGAGACATGGCAAGAACTCTGTTTTCTAGGCCCTTCCTACCCTGTCTTGGAGAAGGAAATGGCAACCCACTCTAGTATTCTTGCCTGGAGAATCCCGTGGACAGAGGAGCCTGGTGGGCTGCTGTCCATGGAGTCACACAGAGTCGGACACTACTGAAGCGACTTAGTATGCATGCATGCATTGGAGAAGGAAATGGCAGCCCAGTCCAGTATTCTTGCCTGGAGAATCCCAGGGACAGAGGAGCCTGGTGGGCTGCCATCTATGGGGTCGCACAGTGTCGGACACGACTGACGCAACTTAGCAGCAGCAGCCTCCCGTTGTCTCACCTCTCCTCATCTCCCTGCAGCATTTTAACTTTGACATGAAATTAAGGCATAACATTTTTTCTTGGGTAAAAATCCTCTCTACCTGAGGTGGATGATTTGCCCCAACTTCTGTCCTTAATTCTTGTGTTGTACTAGTTTGAGCAGCATGGAAATTGCCAATATTTGACCACTTTTGACCTAGAAAATGGCAGTTTTATATGGTTCAAACTAGTACTTAGGATGTGACATACAGTCCAGGCCACCTAGGCTTTTGCTTTGGGTGAATGTTGATTTGGAGGTTGGCAGGTAACTGCCACACAGTGCTGATAGACTGAGACCACAGGTCCTAGGACTGTGTGGGCTTCTGAGCTTGTCCTCGTCCCCATGTCAGATAGCAACTTCCTCTAAGGAGTCACCCAAACAGTGATGTTCCAGATGGGGCTGGGGGTCACAGTAAGAGGAAGCTGGTCACCATCACTGGCTGCTGCTCTGGCGCAGTAGAAAGTAAAGTGGCCCTCAATGCTTGTGAGCCTGACTCCGAGTCTTGGATTCACTCCTTTTTTAGCTGGTGACCTTGGACTTAAGTTCTTTGGTTTTTAAGTTTCTCATCTTTAAAATAGGAGTGAAAAGACTTCTTTCACAGTTTGTGAAAATTAAGTGATATACTATGCAATAGTTCTTGGCCAGTGCTTGTCATGTACTGGGGGCTCAATAAACAGCTATTTTGAAAAACATACACACATTTCATGATACCGAGCTGCTAAGCCAGTCATGTTACCTTTAATTCTGAAGAGCTCCTTGTGCCAATTAATAGGTCTCCCCCTCTTCTGTCCATATATTTTCAACCATATAGCTGGACATTCAGTGTTCTTCACAGATAATTGGATTCTATAGATACAGTTTATCCTCCTAGGTTCATTCTATTTTCACCAAGGGTGTGTTAGTTGCTCAGTTGTGTCTGACTCTTTACAATCCTGTGGTCTGAACCTTGTCAGGCTCCTCTGTCCACAGAATTCTCTAGGCAAGAATACTGGAGTGGGTTGCCATGCCCTCCTCCAGGGGGTCTTCCTGACCCAGGTATCAAACCTGTGTCTCTGATGTCTCTTGCATTGGCAGGCAGGTTCTTTACCACTAGGATATCTTTTAGGACCCCCACTTACTTGTGAATAAAACTCTTTTGCAGACACTCACATACTTGATGTGTAAACTAGTGGAGACTCTCCTGGTGCTGTTTGCATTAATGTTATGCATTCCAGCCCCACATTTAGTGCTTGGTGATTGTGAGGATTAAATATGACTTCTCTTACATTATAGACTGCATGTTAGAGTCTGACACCAACATTCTATGTCTTTTGCAGGGAAATGCTGCTTCTATCCATAGATTATCGGGGAATTCCAGTCAGGTTCCAAGTTCCCTGTGATAATGCAGTATTTTGTTTCCCAAGCAGGTTAGGAACTGATATCCCAATTATGTAGCATATCATGAAATGAATGCTATTGTTAAGTATAAGGACAGAACATATTAGTGGTATCTTTTATTACACAGTTCATTATAAAAGAACAGCTATTGCTAGAGTAGTCCCCATTTGATAGGTAGCCTGACATTGTTCTTGTGCTGTTAGCTCTGATTAAGGATGGGATAATGCACTGTTCCTGCCTGTTACGTCCATCAGGAAACAAGGCAGACCAAGGTAAAATAGATGAGCATATGTTGGCAACAGATTAAAAAGACTGGTATAAAGTCCATTAATAATTCTCATATTTAGGATTTGCTTTCTACTGTACCTACTGAATCTGAAACATTTAATCTCTTCTCTGCAAGACCAACTAAGAGAACCTTTTTCCCCTTCTGAGTGATAGGCCTGGATTTTCTGAGACAGAGCATTTGTCTGTCAGGGCCCATGGCTGCTCTGGTGATTTACTTGCCGTCAGATGATGCTGGTGTCCGGTTGGTGATATAGCCTTGCTGGATATGGGGAAATTTGTTACCTTTAGCTTTGACAGGAAGATAATTGCTGATGGTTAACAGAACTGAGCCAAATCCATTGGTTTTTCAGTAACACAAGCATAGGACTGGCTTTGAGAACCCTGTTTACCCTTGCATAAATGTCAGTTTCAATTTTTTGTTTTTATTTTTTGTAAAATATGTATGTGTGTGTATCTTGATGGGAATGTACTAGCTTCTTTTTTAAATGCTAGCAATATATTAGCATGAAGGTTGAGGTAACACGTGTTCACTCTACAAAGAATAGATATTACAGGAGATTTGAGAGCAGGGGAGGAAATGTGTGTGTGGGGTGTGTGTGTGTGTAGGAGGGCTTTGGTGTCCTGGAACACCAGAGGCAGCCAGCCACTTGCAGAAGAGGCTTATCATCAGTGGAACATTGTTTTGTTAGGCACCTCTCCTGAGAATATGTGAATCTGGGCCTCCGTCATGTAGCTTGTCAATTTTTCTTCACACTGTGCAATCAAGTGATTGGTTCGACAATGCTTTATAATGTTTGAGCCCCAAGGGCTTCTCAGTAAAAGTCTTAAAAGAATAGGAACAAGCTTGGAGCACCCCAGGGAACAGAAATGTGCTTCACAGAGTAGTGGGCAGGTTTTGGACTTCAGAGGATGATGGACACACACAGATCCCCTGTAAGACAGGGGCGGGTGCAGGCCATGGGGTATAATTTGAGAAGTCTCTGAAAGGAATATGGAGGATGGAATAGAGCGATCCTCTAGTCCTTCCTCTGTCATCCTCTGGCCATTATAATGACAGGCCAGGCCCCTGAGAAGCCCTGGTGTTGTTATTCTCCCTTTTTGGAGACCTGGATTAGGAAGTTGAGATATTCTGCATCAGTGACTTGGTAGGCTTTGAAGATGTCAGTATTCACCTACAGGGAAGCTTGCTTTCTGGGGACTGAGTCTTCTAACCTGCAGTTGCATGCTGAGAGTACCAGTTCACCTCCTTTTTCTTCTGCATTTTGGGCAGTTTCTAACCTGCCCCAAGATTTTAAATGGGAGCAAGAAGTGTGGGCACTATCAAGTCATGTATTGGTGTTACAACTTTCTCTTGGCAACAGTAATATTCTTCCTGAAAGCTTAGGGGACTCTAGGTCCTTCAGTTTTTCAGGAAAGGGTCTCCTGAATCATCACAGTATGTGGAAATGGGAATGTAGAAGAGCCTTTATCAAGATGCTGAAATTTCTGAGAGAAACCAGATGTTGCCCTCCTTGTTCAACCATGTGGCCATGTGTATGGATGACTGTAACCTTTGGAGGCTGGGCTTATCACGCATCCCCATTCCTCACATCTATCGAGTCACCAAGCACTCATTGTCCTTTGCCAATAGAACGGTCGCATCCCTCCCCTTCTTTCTCTCTGTAGCCACTGTCCTCGTCAGATCTTCCCTTGGCTTTTACAATGGCACCTTAGGTTGTTTATGCTTTCAGCTTTCCTTCCCTTGAACATATCCTACTCACTGATGCTATACTTACTTTCTCAGACAGTGATGAGACCATGGCACTCTGATAACAATGTACTCTTTTTACCACTCCCTACCTGTTCAGACTGGCCCCCTCTTTTCTTCCAGACTGCACACTGCTTGAGGGATAAGTCAATATTCTAGTCTCCTGAAATGTTTATTCCTCTCATCCCTGCCTATTATGTTGCCTTGTCATTCAAAGATCCACATTAGTGCCCTCGCCCCTTGAGAAGTACTTCCTATTTACCCTGATTATATTGAGTCCTCTTTGGGAACCAGTTGCTATATTAGGGCTACGATTGCTGTTCACTGTGTGCTCACTCAAGCTCTGTTGCTTCTGGCTCATAGCCCCTGGAAGGCTAGGGCCAGGTCTTTCCTCTTCTCTGCCGCCTGGGACTATCCTTTGCACAGCGATCATTCAATCACATGTAGTGTAAGTGAATGAAGTTAGAGTTTGATGGTAGATTTACTGAGTTGTTTATTGCTAATGACTAGTAAGTGACTTAATTCTTAAGTTAGTTTTAACTGAGAGCTCCCTGTACATATGTCTGTGTTTTCTCCAAAAAATATGGGAAAACACACGTGGATCATGACTTCATGATTCCATGGCCCAGACAGACCTCCAGCATCTGGTCTATGCATTCTCTGATATTGTTGTGAATTTGACACAGAAAGTTTGTCCTGGCAGCTGCTACTTATTGTTTCAGTCAGATTCAGAAGCCAAATTCCTGCCATCCACAGTTCCATTATGGTGAGAGGTTCTGAAAGGGCTAACATTGTCCTTTCCCAAGGATCCTTACAGTTCACAAAGGAGATTAAGTCAATATTTGTCAAGTACTTAGTATGTGAATCATTTAGAAAAAAATACAGGACACTAAAGGATTCAAGACACTAAAGATCTTCATGACCTAGATAAGCACAATGGTGTGATCACTCACCTAGAGCCAGACATCCTGGAATGTGAAGTCTAGTGGGCCTTAGGAAGCATCACTACGAACAAAGCTGGTGGAGGTGATGGAATTCCAGTTGAGCTATATCAAATCCTAAAAGATGATGCTGTGAAAGTGCTGCACTCGATATGCCAGCACATTTGGAAAACTCAGCAGTGGCCACAGGACTGGAAAAGGTCAGTTTTGATTCCAGTTCCAAAGAAAGGCAATGCCAAAGAATGCTCAAACTACCACACAATTGCACTCATCTCACATGCTAGTAAAGTAATGCTCAAAATTCTCCAAATCAGGCTTCAACAATACGTGAACCATGAACTTCCAGATGTTCAAGCTGGATTTAGAAAAGGCAAAGGAACCAGAGATCAAATTGCCAACATCTGTTGGATCTTCAAAAAAGCAAAAGAGTTCCCCCAAAAATCTATTTCTGCTTTATTGACTATGCCAAGCCTTTGACTATGTGGATCACAGCAAACTGTGGAAAATTCTTCAAGAGATGGGAATGCCAGACCAGCTGACCTGCCTCCTGAGAAATCTGTATGCAGGTCAAGAAGTAACAGTTAGAACTGGACATGAAACAACAGACTGGTTCCATATCAGGAAAGGAGTACGTCAAGGCTGTATATTGTAACCCTGCTTCTTTAACTTACAGGCAGAGTACATCATGAGAAACGCTGGGCTGGATGAAGCACAAGCTGGAATCAAGATTGCAGGGAGAAATATCAGTAACCTCAGAAATGCAGATGACACCACCCTTATGGCAGAAGGTGAAGAAGCACTATAGAGTCTCTTGATGAAAGTGAAACAGGAGAGTGAAAAAGCTGGTTTAAAACTCACATTCAAAAAATGAAGACCATGGCATCTGGTTCCATCATGCATGGCAAATAGATGGGGAAACAATGGAAACAGTGACAGACTTTATAATCTTGGGCTCCAAAATCACTGCAGATGGTGACTGCAGCCATGAAATTAAAAGATGCTTGCTCCTTGGAAGAAAAGTTATGACCAACCCAGATGCATATTAAAAAGCAGAGACATTACTTTACTGACAAAGGTCTATCTAGTCAAAGTTATGGTTTTTCCAGTAGTCAAATGTATGGATGTGAGAGTTGGACTATAAAGAAAGCTGAGTGCCGAAGAATGATGCTTTTGAACTGTGATGTTGGAGGAGACTCTTGAGAGTCCCTTGGACTGCAAGGAGATCCAACCAGTCCATCCTAAAGGAAATCAGTCCTGAATATTCATTGGAAGGACTGATGCTGAAGCTGAAACTCCAATACTTTGGCCACCTGATGTGAAGAATTGACTCATTTGAAAAGACTGTGATGCTGGGAAAGATTGAAGGCGGGAGGAGAAGGGGCCAACAGAGAATGAGATGGTTGGATGGCATCACTGACTCGATGGAGATGAGTTTGAGCAAGCTCCAGGAGTTGGTGTTGGACAATGAAGCCTGGCGTGCTGTGGTGCATGGGGTCACAAAGAGTCGGACATGACTGAGTGACTGAACTGAACTGAAAGGATTCAGAACTAAATGGCTCTGTGTGTGTGTGTGTGTGTGTGTGTGTGTGTGTATGTGTCTGTGTGTTGGGAGGTAATGACAGAAAGTTATAAGTGGAGCTTAGAAAGTGAGAGCACATGCAGGGCCAATGCAGAGAAAGCTTCCTGAAGGAGGTGAGCCTACGGCTCCTTTGAGAGGACAGCTGTGGCAGAAGGAGGAACAACCTAGGCAACTACTCAAAGAAGGCAAACTGGGAGAAAGGAGAGATATATAATCTTTCTCATGGTCAGGCAACTTCTAGTGATGAAGAGGCGAGAAGTCACGAGGCCTTGGGACTCTACCCACATTCTCCTTGACTTGAAAGCTGGTGCTTATCACCAAAGAATCCTTTTTAAATTCTTTACTGTGAGTGAGCATTCAAAAAATCATCATTCTTGAAATCTGCCTTTAACCCCCAGATCATCTTTTTCCATTTATACTCTCTGGACAGTGAAAAACGGGAAGATTTCTGTGTGTTTGTTCTGCTCTCCGTGGGTAGCCTCTCTTCCCGCATGATAAATACACATTTGAAAATATTGATTTGCTGCTACCCCTTTGAAAAGCTTAAGAAGGCTGACCTCTGCCTCGGTGCTCTCAGACTTGAATTTTTCAGAGTGACCAATCGACCCTACGAAAGGCTGAGAAACGTTACCTGTGGTCCTGGAGGGCCTTTCCGGGGGACTGAGGACGTGTTGGTGGCAGTTTGGCAAATGCCTAAAAGGAAGGCCTCTTAATAAAATGCTGTGTGTCCCTGGCTCAAATCTAATGACTTTTCAATAGCTCGTGGGAATAGGGGAATCTCCACTGTAGAACCTGTGAGAGTCATCCCGAGGGACGTGTCGTTTTCCAGACTCTCCGAAACCCTGGGGTCTCCACGCCCCGCAGGCATGACACTGTGTCAGGCCTTAAAGTTGGCTTCTTCTCTGCCTCCTGCCCCCCCACCCCACCAATTGCTCTCATTTTATTTTCTTTCCTTGGTTTTACCACTGTGTGACCTCGTGTTGTATTTTTTCTGAATGACAATGAAAGTAATTGAAAATATTGATTGGCAGTACAGTTAAGTTGTCAACACAACCATTTAATTTGTCAGGAGGACTTGTTAAATTGTCAAAAATCATATAAAAAAACTCCTTCAGTCACTGATGATATACATTAGAGATGTTCATGAATCAAATGGGCCATTTTGGAGATAAGTGTTGAAGAAGAATTCTAAAATGGTTTTCTTCAGCTCTGTGTTCCCCCTCTTTCTCTCTCTCCTATCTTTTGCTCTGTCTCTCTGATCAAATGTGATGAAGAGTATTGGAAGGATTTGGGGGTGATTAGGTGTGAGGAAGACCTGGTGAGTGGGGGCATAACTAATTGTATTGGATGGTGGAAGATCATTTTATATCGATTCTATTAGGATAATCTGAGGCAGGTACCCCAACAAATGGCTTGGAAGGTTTCTTTCCTCCTTTATATGTAGGATGTAAAATGTGAATCTTGGGAAACTTTTTTTTTTAAAGAAAATTGTTTTTTAGGAGTTCTGGACTCGTGGCTCCCCCAGCCCTTTGTGAGGGTGGGTGGGCAACATCCAGCTTCCTGTTCAGATGCTTGAACCACTACTGGACACTTCCTGCCTTTTACTGTTGTTAATTTAGTTCCTGAAAAGCTTATGTTCCCAAGTGGAATTGGAATTAGTTTTATTTAAATTAATATAAGACTTATGCTCTCTGCTACCCACTGAGCAGAGAGTCAAAATGAGTAACCTGAATATGAGTAACCAAGAATAACCTGGTCAAAACGAGTCAGGTTATTCTTGATATTGTTGGTTTTTAGCTCTACTTAATAATATCATAGTGTCTTAGGTCTCAGAAATCCAACTTGATCTAGCTGAAGATAATAAAGGATTTTACTGGAAAGCTGTTTGGGTCACTCCCATAGTTCACAGGAGGGCTAGTTTGGCACATGGGTTTCTAAAACTGGCCCCCAAAGATCCCTTGCTCTCTAGTCATGAGAATTGTGAATGTGATCTCACTGCCATGATTGTGTTAAGGTATAATGCACAGTAGACTTTGAAAACAGGAGGTTATCCAAGTGGGCCTAATCTAAACACATGGTTCTTAAAAGCACAGAACCCTTCTTAGCTAGTGGAAAAAGAGGACTGCATCAATATTTCAAGCAAGAAAGGAATTTGATGTGCTATAGTTGGCTTGATGATGGAGGCTCATGTGAGAAGGTACCTGGATAGACCCTAGAAGCAGAAAGAGAGTCCCAGCAGGAAGCTAGGAAGGAACCAGGGACATCAGGTCTATAGCTGTAAGAATCTGGGTTTTCCTGATAAACCTGAATGAACTTAGAAGATAAATTTTTTTTCCCCCTTAGAGCCACTGGATAGCAATCCAGCTGACCAACACTTTAATCTTGGCTTTGTGAGACCCTAAATGTAGAACCCAGCTGAGGGTTGAGTGAATGCAGTCCTGGGATTATAATTATGCATCCACTTGTGCGGCCAGAAGCCAAGGTATATCCCATGATAGGCAATGATAAAAATCTATGTCTAAATTAGTCTAAAAGAACTATTTTAATAAGTATGAAATAATTCAAAGAGATTGGAAAGTGTAGTGTTTCAGTTTAATAGCTTTGTTTTTCTCAGTAGTGCATAAAATTGTGGAATATTAAAATCGATGGCATATTAGATTCAGCTAATTTTAAATAAGACATTTTTTGTGCATTACACATTAGTTATCTTACTATGTGGGGATATTTTACTTGAGGAAGTGGAGATCAGAGTTTTGGCATTGTGATTGGCTAGAGAAATAAGTGTCTTTTAAAATTCAAAGTTGTTAAGTTACCTCTAGATTAGAATCCAGGAGATTGGGTCATGGAACCTGACCTGGATTAAAATCATGCTTGTTCTGTGCCTTAGCCTCTCCACTCCACAAATGACTCCTGCTGTTCTCTGCCACCTCACATGCCCCTGGGCTCTCAGTTGGAATTTGTGGTCAGACAGGAGCAGGTTGAGATGTGAGGATTAGGACCAAAAGTGGTTGGAGTAGGTGCCCTTGGTATTTGTAGTGTGGCCCAACTTGGAATTCCACTTGAGCAAAAAGAACATACAAGACCACATATTTGTAGCATTTTTACCATTAAGTAGCTGTGAGACCTGGGTGTCAGCATTCATTTGTCTTGGGGTTCTCTGTCTCTACATTTTTTGTAATGGGAGCACCAAATGAGCATATCACCTCAAATGTTGATGACAGCGTGAGCATTTTGTTTCCACAAAATTTGCTCACTGCCTCCCTGTTTCCATGGCTTCAGTTTCCCATTTGTCTGGAAGTTGGCTCTGATTTTTTGAGTGCCCGTGGCTTGCTGAACTCTGCATAGGAGAGAAGCTCAGATGTGGTTCTGATCCTCAGGGAGCTTACATTTTCATTCCAGGGAGAGGACAGAGATCTGAAATAGGACTAGTCTAAAGCATGGTGAGTAGCTAGCAGAATGAACACTGTGGACCATTGGAAACTACAACATTCTGGAGTAGAGTTTGTTTTGTTTAACAAGGAACAGCTGGAGGGTAAGGGGTAAATGGTCTGTAAACGTAAATAAATCAGGAGTTCTTATTGTGTTTGCTGGTGGGGATATCAGAATTGCCTCTTGTTTGTCCTCATTCTGGGCATTTAATGAGCTGATGTTAGGTGTGAAACATGTAAGAACCTTGAAGGCAGCTCTTTTCTTCTCTGGGCTTCATTCAGAGGCATCTGAAGGTCATGGTGGAAATTGTGGGTGTCTGAGTTCCCTTTCTTTCTTCACACAGGTCTCAACTCAGCCGTCAAGGCCTGGGTCACTGCCTTAGCCAGTTTAGGGTCATCTGGTCCCCCTGGTCTTTCTGCTCCCTGAGCCTGGGAGGACCCAGGCTCTCCCTTTCTGGTTGCTCTGCCGTTCTTTAACTTGTCCTTGTCTTCATGGCCAAAGCTGACTCACCAGCAACATGGACATGCTCCATTCCCCGGGAGGAAGGGAGGCAGCATGAACATGGCCAGCTTCCTCTTACAGGACATGACATCACCTTTGCATGCCCCACTTGACTGATGGGCTGTTGGCATGATCTTAGTCACACAGCAGCACTGAGCTTGAAGGGTCTCTGGGAGATGTAGTCTCCAGCTGGACTGCTGTGTATCCTGCTGCAATTCAGGGGGCACGGGGAAAAGAGGGGAAGTGTGTTGGGACAGTTAGCTTTTTTTGGCTTCCCTTTCACTCAGCAGTGAGCTCCTTGTAGCCAGCATTTATACTTTTAACCTCTGTGACCCCAATGTTTATACTAGAACTTAGTACATAATAGATGCTTAAAAAATGTTTGCTAAAGGAAAGGGCACATCAGTGAGTGAGTGAAGAAAGGGATCAGGGACAGAACCCACAATCTGGGGGCCTTCTTTCTTTTGTGCCCCCAGGCCATGTTCTTTGTATTTGAGCACTTTCAGCTGACCCATGAGTGGGCATTGCTGAGTTGAGTCTGTGAAAGGATGCTTGGCTTACACCCGCCACGCAGTCTTTGAACCCAGGACTGGGGGAGATGGAAGAATATTTCATTAATCCTTGCACCATTTAGCCTCCTTATCGAATGGCCCAGACCTCTTCTTTGTTACGGACAACAATGAAGGGTGCCTTTAAGAAATCTCCAGTGAGTCCCGAGGCATTGCAGATTAGGTCAGTAGCACCGCTGCTAGGTTGAGCATGATGGATGAGCAGGAGAATGAGTTTCTGCTGCACGGTATTGTGAAATCTTTTCATTGTCACCAACGGGCCTATGAGGAACTGATGAATGAGGGAGCAAGTGTCAGGAACGCCCTTCCTTGCCCCAGTACAGTTTTAATATCTCCCTGAGCTACAGGATGAGTATTGATAAAAGTAAAGTTTAAAAATAGCCACAGAGTGATGGGTAGCCGTGATTTAAGAAGAACAGCATTGGGGTTAGAGAGGGTTCATTTTCCTGAAAGCACATGAGAGGAGAGAGAGCAGGAAGGAGAGAGAGGAGGAGGAGGAGAGAAGTGGCAGAGCCGGCATGCGAGGGGAAAGAGCAGGAGGCTTTTATAAGAAGCTAATGTGATGAGGATGACGAGGGCTTTGATGGATGAGTTAGATCCATCTGGTCGCAGTATATGTAATAAATAGCTGTGCTCGGGTTTGACCTCTCCCACTTACCAGACACATCTTTCTCTTTTGGGATATCCAGGAGGGAGCTTCCATTAGAGGAGAGAACCCGTCATGAGCCAGAGCCGGGGATGTTTATGGGCTTGTGCAGAGGGCAAAAAGGAGATGGGATCCGAGTTACAGGTTTATAAACTGAAAACTGGAGCCTGCACGCCTTGCCTAAGATGGTGCTGGTGCCGGCAATGCATTTTGAGGGCTGCTGATGAGAGGAGAGCGTGGGAAGGAAGAGGGCAGGGGGTGGGCAGCCGTCCACGGGGCCATGTGAGGGACAGCTTGGTTCCCTGCTCACGGCAGAGCCTGGCTCCCTTGTCACAGCTTCCCTTTGCTGTGAGCAAGAGTTTAATGAAGCTAGAATTGCTTGAGTCTGTAACTAGGTGTGCAGCTCTTAACTGGGATGCTTTGGGAGTGAGGGATTCTGGTCAATTCAATTTTCCGGTTACCTTGTTGGAAACATTATAAAATGTGTTTGTTCATATTCCTACCTTAGGAAATTCCTAAGAGTGAGTTTATCATCATAGGCTGTTGTGTTGGTTTTGGCTTATCATTTTACACATCAGTGACTGTCGTCTTCCCCTGGAGACAGAAAATGTGTCCTAGGCCCAGAACACCCCTAGGGAATTCAAGTTAAAAAGACTAGCCTGATTTGTCTAATACATGGAGAGTTTTTATTTTTTTAAAGTGGATGGTTGAAGTTTTTTGAAACAAAACTTCATGCTCAAGAGACAAATAGGAGGGAGGTGGTACTTGCCATGGGTTGTAGGGCTGGGAGCACATTTGGGGAGAGAACAGGTCTGTTTTCAGGGCTCAGTGGAAAATCTGAGAACATCAGTAATTTGTTTGCTTCCTTGTGATCAAAAGGGTCTTCAAGAAAACCCAGCTAGAAGGTCCACCCTACCCCATGGCTGGACCACGGGGAGCAGGTCCCTGCAGTGACAGACCCCCTGCAGTGTTACCCGTGGGCCGGGGGAGGGGGGGAAGGGAGGGCTGTGTTCCCGCCGGCACAGTCTGAGCTTTTCTGCTTGTCACAGGGAACCTCCTGTGTGAGCATCTGGGGTGTGCAATGTGAAAGCTTGGAGCCTGGCACAGAACACATTTGAGTCAGAACCCCCACCCCCCAGCACAGTACCTCTTGCCCCTGAGAAACTAGTCAAATCCATGGACCCTCTGCCCAGAAACAGGCACTCAGGTGCACATTTCAGCATATAAGTCAAGTGAACTTGCTACCCTTGACCTCTGAATTCTTTACCTGGTTAAGAACTCAGCTGAAAGCCTATTACTTACACATTTAAACACACCCACCCATGTATGTAGATGTATGCCCCCCACATGTTTGCTTCTACATGTGAAATGACTCAGATCACTCAACTCTTATCCGGTTTGTTAATGATCAATATTCAGTATGAAAAGAATATCAAAGCCCTGCCTGTTTAAGAGTATCTGTTATTCATATAATTTAAAAACAGTTGAGGTGTTTCTGTTGACTTTGAACATTAGTTACAAACTATAGCAGAAAGTCTCCTTTTGCCCCCCCCCCAAAAAAAAACCGGATTAAGGCTACTTGAGAGGGGCCATGAGACAGCACCCTGACTCAGGTTTAGTTTACCTTTGCTACATTCCTGTCACCATCTTCTCTCTTTCCTTTACTGTTTATTTCTCAAATGCCCAACACCCTGTCCTGGCCAGTGACCTCTCTGCAAACGCCCTTGTGCTGCGAACTCACTTTCACTTATCATCTCTTCAAAACTTCATTTCTTCAACCTAATTGTCTTAGCTGAGTATTAGGAGGAAAACAGTGCTCTGAAGCTAATTCACACTGATGTGGGAACATCTGATCACTTCAAATTTCCCACAGATAATCATATTTAAGGGCTTCCCTCACGGCTTAAATGGTAAAGAATCTACCTACAATGTGGGAGACCTGGGATTGATGCCCAGGTTGGGAAGATCCCTTGGGAGAGGGCATGGCAACCCACTTCAGTATTCTTGCCTGGAGAATCCCCATGGACAGAGAAGCCTGGCAGGCTGCAATCCATGGGGTCGCAAAGAGTTGGACGTGACTGAATGACTAAGCATGCGATCATATTTAAAAGAGGACATGTTTTAACCCAAATCAAACCCCGGCTACTGAATTTTGGGTAGTACAGCAAAGGGAGAATTTTAAACAGTGATGTTAAAACAACCAAAAATTAAAAAAAAACCTGGTTACAGAAAAGAAAGCTGCTGAAGAGACAGAGGATGATAAATGTGGGTATTGTTCTTCATGGAAGAACCACTTGGAAAGATTTGAAGACAGAAATTTACCTCAGGCACCAGGGACAGAAGGGGAGAATTTTGCATAATTTCACAACCTCTAACTGGAGGTTTCTGTAACAAAGAAGAAAGTGGTTTTTAATAAACTTAGTCTCCAAAGTGAAAAGGACCTTCCTCCTTGCAGGGGCAGATTGTCAAACCTTTGGCAGATTTTAGGTGATATCATTGTATGAGGATGGAAAGAAACAAGGGAGCCAAGATGAACAATGAATAGTTGTGAATCTCAGGAAGGGATTCCCCCACCCCTAAGATACCTTCTCTTTATGAAAATAATTGATGCTTTTTACAGAAAACGCAAAATAGCGAGAAGAAAAATGGTTCCAATAGTCTTGCCAGCCCCCAAATTAAAAACTCGTAATATTTTGATATATTTCTTTTTAGCATTATCCTACTTTTTTAATATACAGTATTTTATATCTTGCCTTTTTACTTGATTTTATAGCATGTGTGTTTTCCATATAATTATATACTCTTAATGAAAAGTACTTTAATGACTACATAATCTCCTTGGAGCAAGGTTTTGTTTCACCTTGTATTCACTATAGCTCACTTCCCAGGAACATGTATTTTCCCTGCGTGGTTCTGAGTTTCTTTTAAACCCTAGAAATAGAAATGCTGAGTCCGAATGGGAGCATGTTGAAGGGTCCCTGAGACCTCTCGCCACACGGCTTGAGAGAGGGGTTAGTACAGAGTCCACCCCTGTTAGAGCTGGGTCTTAGGCGCAGACTCGGGGAGACAAGGGGGCCCTAGTCCTCAGCTGAGGAGTGTAGAGAAGCCTTCTTGGAAGGCGGAGAGAAGACTGGGACTCCTTCACAACATCCGCTCAGGTGAACCTTGGACTTCTCTCTGATGGTCTCCTATAAGAAAGCATTAGTCTGATAGGGCTGCCGTAACAAAGTACCCCAAACCGGGTGACACAAACAGCAAACATTTATTCTCTCACACTTCTGGAGGAGAGAAGTTTAGGATCAAGGTGTGCAGGGTTGGTCCCTGTGCAGGACTGTGAGGGAGCATTTGTTCCCTGCCTCTCCCCTAGATCCTGATGCTTGCCACAAGTCTTTGGCATGCGTTGGCCAGTAGATACATTGCCCGAACGTCTGCCTTCTCTCTGTGGCATTCTCACATGGCATTCTCTCTGTGTTACGTGTCTATTTCCAAATTCCCCCCTTTTTATATGGACCCCAGTCATGTTGGATTAGGACCACCCTAATCCCTCATCTTAACTAATTACATCTGCAATGAAACAAGATTGCATTTTAAAGGTCCTGGGGGTTAGGATTTTTAAATATGAGTTTGGTTTGGGACATAATTCAACTCATAACAAAAAGGATCCATCAGACTTTAGGAAGTGAATCACTGAAGACTGGCCCTGAGAGAGTCACTTGCCTTCTCTGGGTCTCTAACCCTCTAAGATGAGGGTGTTGGACCAGAGCAGTGGTTCTCCAAGTGGGCTTCTCAGACTAGCAGCATGAGCATCACCCAGGAACTTGTTAGAATGGCCCCACTCCAGACCTACTCGTTCAGAAACTCTGGAGTTGAGGTTCAGAAGTTAGTGCTTCCTCAAGCTTTCCAGGTGGTTCTGCTACACAGTGAAGTCTGAGATACCCCAGACTATGTGGTTGTCAGGATCAGAATTCTGAAATGTCCGTATGGTATCAGGAACGCACGTTGGAGCACATCACCCCAGGCCTGTGGCCTGCCTTCAGGGATGCAGATGTAGCAAGTGACCCTAACCAGTTTGCTTTGTTTTGTTTTTTTCTGAAATTGTTTTCTTCTATTTCTTTTTTGTTTTAATTTACTGAAGTATAGTTGATTTACGATGTTGTGTTAATTTCTGCTGTACAGAAAAGTGAGTCAGTCGTTGTTTAGTTGCTAGGTCATATATATGTGTGTGCATATATATATATATATATACACACATGCATTTTTCCATTATGGTTTACCACAGGGCATTGAATATAGTTCCCTATATATATGCTAGGTCATATATGTGTGTGTGTGTGTGTATGTGTCTGTATATATATATATATTTTTTTTTCCATTATGGTTTACCACAGGACATTGAATATAGTTTCCTATATATATGCTAGGTCATATATATGTGTGTGTGTGTATATATATACACACACATTTTTCCATTATGGTTTACCACAGGATATTGAACATAGTTCCCTATGCTGTAGTAGGACCTCGTTGTGTATCTATTCTATATAATAGTTTGCCTCTGCTAGTCCCTAAGTTCCAGTCCTTTTTACCCCCTTGGCAACCGCAAGATCTGTTCTCTATGTCTACGAGTCTATTTCTGTTTTGCAGATAAGTTCATTTGTGTCCTATTTTAGATTGCATATATGAGTGGTATCATATGGTATTTATCTTCCTCTTTCTGACTTCACTTAGTATGATAATCTCTAGGTCCATCCATGTTGCTACAAATGACCTTATTTTATATGCCTGAGTAGTATTCCATTATATATATATATATATATATATATATATATATATATATACTACATCATCTTTATCCAGTCCTTTGTTGATGTACATTTAGGTTATTTTCATATCTTGGCTACTGTGAACAGTGCTGCAGTGAACACTAGGGTGCATGTATCTTTTCAAATTATGTTTTTTTTTCTGGATGTATGCCCAGGAGTGGGATTGCCCAGCCAGTTTTTTAAACACAAATGATAGACTAGTTTCTGTACTAGATGAGTAGCTAAGTAAGTAATTCCAACAGTTTTGTAAGGCCCTTCTGTTTTCCAGTCTGCATACTATACCCTCAGAAAAATACATTCACTCAAACTGAGGTTTATTGATGAAAAAGAACTGTATCACGCCTTGGGCCCACATTTTTCAATACTATTCCTTGTGAAATAACGTGGCTTTCATTTTCTCCAAACTTCAACTTGTCCCTTCCCCCATTTATTCCTTTTTCCTAAGAGATACTAATGGCCAGCACAGTGGATGGTCCATGGACCTAGATATAGAAACATCCTGTTATTGATGTATGGATTGTATGTGAAGACCTAATGGAGACTGCTGTGGGGTTCAGGGAAGACCAATTAGGGAATTAATTCATTAGAGTCCAGCAAACATGCTGTCATATCTATTTATTTATTTAAGCTAATGTCTTTAGCTTATCTTCTTACAGCCATAAGTACCTGTCAATAGTTGATAATGTACTTGAATTTCCTTAAGTATATTAAAATTTTATATACTGGACTTTCTATAGCAGGAACCAAAGTTTAGTTTTGCCTTTGACATCCTGATATTTAGGGTCTTATTTGTATGAATAAAGTAATACAAATGTAGAGTCACACACTGGCCAATCAAGTTTTTCTGCCTCTGTGTTGCCTAAGGCACTTTTCTGAGCCATTCCACCTGTAGGAGTGTGTTTGTGACCCTTGTCATGGAGCAGAGCTGTGCAGAGAAGACGGCGCGTTGCTCACATCAAGTGCTGGCTAACATCTTCTTTGTCTGCCCTTCAGTCCCTGGTAAGACGTCTTATTTATCTCTTCTGACTAACGATGCTTTGTCCTTTATCTCTCGTGCCATGACTGGGAAGTCCTTGTCACTGCCTGTGCGGTTTATCCAAAGGAAAGGTATTTTTAGTGATCTGGATGCCAGAAGGCTTGGGTTCCAGCCTCAGTTTGCTGACTTACAAGGTCAATCCAGGAAGGTCACATCTTTCTCTTTTCTTGCAATCCCAGTTTTCAGATGGAATGAGGCCTGTTGTCCATAGCTCTGAGTAAGGGCAAAAGGGATACAAAAATGAAATAGTGGATGTGACACTGCTTTGGAAACTAGAAAGCAGTATACACATAGATGCCAGGGATTCTGTGCATATCCATGCACATTTGAAATTCTTGTCCAGTTCACATTAAAGACAACTTTATTATTACCGTTAAATCTGCTTATGAAGCAATATGCTAATGTGTGTGTGTGTTTCATGGTGGAGGGCTTGCTTTAATCCTTCCTGCTTTGGGGTACTGCTACGTTTCATTTTCTGGCGATCAGGCCTGGTAATGATCAGCACTGATATTTACCACATTTTATTAATGTTATTTTTGTGATCCTGCAGGAGATAATTAGGATTGGGTTTATTTTTTTCATTTCCATATTGTGAAATTTCAAGCTAAATAGTGACATGGTGGCAAGGAATGAAATAGCAAGAGAGAAGGAATGTGTTACAAATAAACTCAACCCAGAAACCATATTTAATGTGAATTAAAATTAATGTAGCCCTGTGTTCATTATTTATATCTATTATGTAGAAAATACATTACTGAACTCTCAAGAATAGATGTTAAAAAATGTTCTATGCACCCACTTTGGAAACCCTCCAATTAACACATGATACAAAGGGGAAAAATTCAGGGATTGGGGTAGACAGGAAATGTTTTCTTTGATTTATTTATTTTAAAGCCTTCATTTAATTTCTAACATTTAATAAAATCAGACATCGACTGGATTGAACTAATTAACTTTCTTTATATCAGTGTGAGAGTTAATTTCAACCCAGCCTCTGTTGGCATAGGCTTATATTTTGTTTCCTTTAAAAAATCTGTTCTTTGACAAGTAGGTCTGTATTTAAGCACAAGTTCTCTCCATACGTAAAATGATC